>NC_140778.1:64166440-64289019 GCF_044657685.1 Stegodyphus dumicola | reverse complement strand
GCATGGAGGTAGAATTTCAGCCGGGTAAACAAGTTCCAACGGGTCCAGAAATCATGGAGGTAGAATCGCAGCCGGGTCCAGACATCCTAGATCCCTCCACTCATCCCAAAGAGACTCCAAGTGTTTCAAGACAGCCTTGTGAGGATCCAGCCCTTCCCGTATGGAATGATTATATGGACTTACAAAATTTGGTGCAACAGGAAGGAGAAGAAAATAATCATACAGATGGGTGGGTCAAAGACTGTTTAGATCATTTAACCTCGAATGAAATTGAACTGTCATGGAATTGCATTTCTGAAATCACATCGGAAATGGGATAAAAACCAAAACAAAAAAAAAAACAATTTTTTTTAATAACAAATTGGAGGAGGGTCATGATGTCATTTTTTAAAAAAAATATTATATAGAGTCCAATCTTGGTGGTTCACTTCAGTTTTCCAGCATGCGGTGATCCACGTTTCCCGAAATATGGATCCCATTCCAAGAGAGATTGTGTAGAGCCTTCACTTCAGTTCTTTTTTTTTTTCCTACCAAGAGGAGAGGGTCCCCAAAGGGCTACCCATGTCCAAAGAGAGAAAGTGTAGAGCGTTCATTTCAGTTTTTTTTTCCAAGTTTAGGGGAGGGAGGTCTCAAAATGACACCCCCCCCCATTTTCAAAGAGAGATGGTGTAGAGCGTTCATTTCTGTTTTTTTCCAAAGTTAGGGAGTTTTCAAATGGCTACCCATTTCAGAGAAAGAGAGAGAGAGAGAGAGAGAAGGTGTAGAGCGTTCATTTCAGTTTTCCAACATTAGAAGGTCCCAAAATACCTTCTGAATTCAAAGAGAGATCGTGTAGAGCGTTCATTTCCAGTTCTCCAAGATCAGAAGAAGAGGGTCCGCTTTTCCCAAAAGGGCTTTCCGCATTCAGAGACAGCGAAATGCAGACTTCAGTTTTCTCCCTCCCCAAGAATAGAGGGTCCCAAAATGGCTTCCCATTTCAAAGAGAGAGGGAGAGGCGTTCATTTCCATTCTCCAAGATAGGGTCGTCTGCTTTTTCCCAAAATGGCTTCCCAATTCAAAAAGAGAGAGAGAGAGAGAGTAAAAGGGTGTGTAGAGCGGTCATGTTCATTCTCCAAGATAGGGTCGTCAGCTTTTGCTCAAAATGGCATCTCCCCATTCAAAAAGAGATCGTAACCAATTTTTTCCAGTTTTTTCCAAGATGGGGGGGAAAAGAAAACCTAGGATGGAATAACACGACACACAGACAGAAAGAGAAAAAAAACGCCATCTTGTCATTTTCTGATAGGGTACCGGTGTTCGAATACTTTTGTGACCGACTGTCTGATTATACTGGGAGAACCATAAAATCGGAAAAGCGATGGGTTTCACTGTTAACGAGGCAATCGAAGACAGACTGGGAAAGAGAGATCCTTTTTTTAGCTGAGAAGCAGATTGCCCTGAAAATCCGTGACTCTGATCATATAATTTCTCCATAGACTCTTTGAACGGTATTCAGGAGACATCCTCCATGAGGGAAAAAAATCTCCCCTTCCCCTTCTAAATCGACTGGAAAGAGAATGAGGTGGAAGAGATCCATCCACGAGAGATCATACTCTTGAACGTCAGACAAATATGAAGTCGAATAGCTTAAACAAAAAATGCTTGAAATGTCATCGAGTCTCCAAAATCTAGGTCTCTCTCTCTCTGAAGGAAATGAGAAAATGGGAATCTGCGTTTTTCTTCCTCAACGGCTGATATGTATCTGAAGTGACACTCGAAATGCTTAAATAGATAAACGAGAATATATTCTTAAAAAAAATGACGCTGTGTCGTCAATTGGAGAATCGAGTCGGCTGGGAAAATATTTTGAGAGCCAGAAAAAAAAATTTTCTAAATCTATAAAAAAAAAAAAAAAAAAAAACTTTTTGTTAATTTTTATCATGTCTTTAGACATGATAAAAATTAACTACCTTCCCCTTTTGTCTGGGAATGTTGTCTCACCGTTTCTAAAAATAGACCATCACTCATCCTTTCTAAAAAGAATAAAATTCCAAGAATGGGTTCTGGTCTATTTTTAGAAACGGAGAGACAACATTCCCACACAAAAGGAGGGTAGAGTTAATTTTTATCATGTCTATAAGACATGATAAAAATTAACCAAAAGTTTTTTTTTTTTTTTAGTTAGAGAATTTTTTTTTCCCGGCTCTCAAAATTTTTTCCCAGCCGATTCGATTCTCCATTGACAAGACAGCGCCATTTTTTTTAAGAATAAACTCTCGCTTATCTATTTAAGCATTCCCAGTTTGGCTTTAGATGAGTGTCAGCTGTTGAAGAAGAAGCATCCTGTCACTTGGGAGAGACATATTTTGAGGAGTCAACATGTTGTGTGGACCGTTGAGATCGATTTTTCTCTTCCCATTGTGTGGACATTGTTGAGCGTTTTGTGAAGCTTTGAAAGAATGGAGGGGTTTTGATGGAGAATATTTCTTTTTATTGAATTTTTAAAAAAAGATTTAAGATTCACATTTTATAACAGGTTTTACATGGAAAGAAGGTTTTTCTTCTAGTTTGACGACTTCTTTTTCTTGGGAGATGTTTCTATTGGAAAGATGGAAGGAAAGACGATTCCCACATTGAAGAAGGTTCATGAGAAACTCGTACGGATCTTGGTTCTCTTCTCGAGCCGATATATCATACGGAATCCGGGACATGTTTTGCAATCGCTCCAGTTCCTCCTCGTATTTTTGCTTGCTCGCCAATTTCATGCGGGGACGAAACTGGTCCAGAATATACAATCCCTGGGGTTGAGTCACTCGAGAAAAAGCGACATATTGTTGAAATCGATTAAAAGGTCCGTGCATGTAAATTGCGATCGACGGAAAGGTGGCTCCTTGGGCTTTATGAGCCGTGATCGCTTCGGCTAACATCAAAGGAAACTGTTCGCGATAAAATGCGAGTGTTTTCGTCGAACAGGTGTCAATACGAATGGAGACGCGATCGATAGGAGCTAGACTATTCGAAAATTGCAGCCAGACTCGCGTCACAACTCCGTCTTCATACTGGTCTATTTGGTGTAGTGTTCCAATCGCTCCATTCATCCATCCTTTGGATCTATCAAGCGTTTTAGTCAATTGATATCGCGCTCCTCTTTGTAAATGGAGGACGGATTCGAGATTCGCCATCTGAGATCGATGTAAATGTTGACTCCGTTTCATCATCCTCTTCCGCAATTTTTCGCTCTCGGAATAAATCACGTCTCGAGCCAGACACGAACAGTACGTCCCTCGGGATTGGAGACGTTTCATATTATATTTCTCTGCATCCTTGCTCGAAAAACAGAGAATAATAGCTTCGCGAGGAATTTCGTCGAAACTGCGAACGCGGGACTGAAAAAATGCCACATCGTCCGGTTCTAAAAAGTGATTTCTCGTTAAACGATCGAGTCTCTCCTCGTAATCCAGAGAGAATCGCATACATTCGACTAGTTCATAGTAGAGCGTGGATTGAGGCGTCCACCACCCTTCAGAATAAAAAATGGGCGTGTCGCGAATCGGTTGGAGCTGCTGCAAATCTCCGAATTTAATCATATGCACATTCCCGAACGGCTTATCCGGCACATGACACAATTGTCGAAGTTGCTGGTCGAGGCGCGAAAATAAATTGGATCCGATTGTGGAAACGTCATCCAAAATCACCATCCGTAAAGGAGCATACAGGGGTCTGTGATAGTCTAAAGTCTTTTGGGTCAGAGGTCGAACAAAAGTCCCGTTCATTTGAAGACGCAGGGCATGATGCAAAGTATCTCCCGTAATGTAGACCGCTCCTTGAGCACTAAGTGCGAGTTTGAGAACCGAGCACGCTTCGCTAAAAAGAGGCGTTCGAATCAGAGTTTGGTATAAAGCTTGGATCAGGAAAGATTTACCCGTTCCGGCAGATCCTTGCACAATAATATCCAGAGGAGGGGGACGTTTCGATTCAGGTAACGCGTAATAAGTGTACAAACGGACGAGAACGTAGATCAGGAAATTGTATTGCTCTTTATTACATTGTCGAATACATTTTTGATAGGCTTCTTCGGACCACATATCCTTATACTGCAAATTCGTATAGCTTTCCCACTGCTTGGGAGGAAGATATTTCTTTCGCGGTCGGGAGTTCTTTTTAAGAACAGCATAACGTTCCCTTTGAAGTATTCGTTCTCGCTCTCGATTAGCTGAATTGCTTCGCCAGCGTCGTTTCTGTTCACGCATTCTTTCCCTAAGACGTTCTCTACTGGATAGGCTCATCGTGACACCACTCAAAAAGGTG
The DNA here is from genome assembly GCF_044657685.1 of Stegodyphus dumicola. Classification (NCBI taxonomy): domain Eukaryota; kingdom Metazoa; phylum Arthropoda; class Arachnida; order Araneae; family Eresidae; genus Stegodyphus; species Stegodyphus dumicola. Next base: position 64,284,732 of record NC_140778.1, on the reverse strand, counting down.
AAGTGTGTGTATAGAAAATCACTTCCTTTAATTTATATATATATACTTTTTGAGGAGGAGGGGGGTGTGTGTGAAATGACCTCGTCTCGAAACGAACCAATAGCACTTTGAGAAGACTTGGAACGAGATAGGTTTCTTAGAAAGAGAGAGTGCGACACAAAAAAATATATAAAAAATCAGAATGATTTATCCGTCAACCTCTAGGCTAAAAGTAAACGAACAAAATTTGAAAAGGTCAAGGTGAACTCACTGAATTCATCTTAGAAATCAGATAGGAAAAAAAAAATGAGGGTACCCATGTTTCCTCTTCAACAACATAGACTCATATAAAACGAAACTCGGAATGCTTACACAAATAAACAAGAATCCATTCTTAAATAAAAATGGGGACGTCTTGTCGATTGAGTCGGGTGGAAAAAATTTCTGTTACTCTGAAAAAAAAAAAAAAAAACTTTTGGTTAATTTTTATCATGTCTTCTAGACATGATAAAAATTAATGAACCCCCTTTTTGTCTGGGAAGGATGTCTCACTCTTTCTAAAAATAGACCATCACTCACCCTTTCTAATAGCAACAATTCCAAGAATGAGTCATGGTTTGTTTTTTTCGAATGGGTGAGACATCCTTCCCAGACAAAAAGAGGGGACAGTTAATTTTTATCATGTCTATAAGACATGATAAAAATTAACCAAAAGTTTTTTTTTTTTTTTTTTAACTCAGAAATTTTTTTCCCAGTCAACTTGGCTGGACAAGACATCTCCGGATTCTTTCTGGAATGGACTCTATGATCTATTTAAACATTTCGAGTTCCGAGTTTCGCTTCAGTTGAGTGTGAGCCGTTCTAGAAGAAGAAACCATCCTGTGACTGGATAGGGAGAACTATTCCTTTTTTCCATTCACCCGTTGTGTTGAACCGTTCAGATATTTGCTTTTATTAATATTTTTTTTCCTAACCCACGCGTCTTTAAACAATGGAATAGTTTGAAAGGATCAACCCATTTTATAGATATCAACCTCATACCTTCATCTCAACGGGTCTCGAGTGGGAGGAAGGAAGGAGCAGGCGACGAGAACTAAGCATGTCTGTTTATCGAGTAGACGCATCGGGGAAAGAACGATACCCGACCGACCCCCAACATCCTCATTACGAATTATACGTTACGGATCCTGAAGGAAATCCTATCTTGGCTCGAGACGAAAACGGTCATGAGTATTACGCGGTAGATTTAAACGGAAACCAATACATTTTAGCTCCTCGACGGTATGCCCGAACGGCTTTTGGACGAGAATACTACCCGAAATTTAAAAATGGGGACGAGTATTCGCTTTATACGTCTGTTTTATTCCCTTATGCCAAAGACGAATCGGGGCATGAAATGTATCCTAAAAAGGCGGATGGAGTCGAATATTGTTTAACGGCCGGCGATCGAATTCGTTATGCTCGCGATGCTTGGGGAAACGAGTTTTATCCTCGAAGAGCGGATTAGCAAACCGAATACCTCTGTGAAGAAGTGGGGTATGCGAAAAGAGCCGATGGATCCGAAACGTATCCTAAATTTTATATCTACACTTCTGGTTAAGATCTCTCTCTCTCAAAAGAGAAGAAAATAATAAAGAGTGTGTTACTGCAATGAAGCATTCTGACGCGGAACCTGTTTCGTATTCCATTTGGTGTGTGAAATGCCGAACCAAGACCGATACGGTCGACGTCCACTATCGCATGTCGAAAAATCGACGGCCGATGGTCACGGGAAAATGTCAGGCGTGTGGAACCAAGAAACAACAGTTTATTAAAAATGCTTCCGTTCCACCTGGAATTCAGTTCCTGGATGAGGAGGAAGAAAAAGGAAAATGTTCCGAGTAAGAAGAAACAAGTATATTCAAATCAAAAATTGGAAAAAGATGGATCTTACTATTATCTTCTTTCCTAAAGCGGGTGGTTCTCCTTTACAGTTTGGCATACAGACGGATTTGCATAATCCGATTCCAAGACTCGTGAATTTTCCTCAACCGGCAACTCCACCCTTAGATACTTCTTCTTTGAATGAGTTTTCTAGCATTCTGAAAGAATATCTAAACGTCGTGAGAGAATTGATTCTTCCCCTGCAACGAAATGTTGAAGAAAAGAGCTCTGAATGTGGAAGCAAGGACACGGATCCAAAGCCAAATTCGGAGGGTTGAAAGGGATAGGTGAAAGTCCATTATTAAAAAAAAAACAATGGTCATGTCATCTCTTGTCGATCGAGTCGGCTAGAAAAAATTCTCTAGATGAGATTAAAAAAAAAAAAAAAAAAAACTTTTGGATAATTTTTATCATGTCTTAAGACATGATAAAAATTAACTCTCTCTTCTTTTTTGTCTGGGAAGGATGTCTCACCCTTTCTAAAAATAGACCATCACTCACCCTTTCTCAAGGCAATTATTCCAAGAATGAGTCATGATCTATTTTTAGAAATGGTGAGACAACCTTCCTAGACAAAAAGGAGGGACAGTTAATTTTTATCATGTCTAGAAGACATGATAAAAATTAACCAAAAGCTTTTTTTTTTATCACTCAGAAAATTTTTTTCAGAGCTCTGAGAATTTTTTTTCCAGTCGACTGGATGATCCAAACAACAAGACATCCAAAATTGTTTCTAGAAGAAACTCTCGCTTCTCTATTTAAACCCCTCGCGTTTCCAACTTCAGATCCGTGTGTGCTGTGCACTCAACCTAGAATTGCGCTTCTCCTCCCTCCTGGAAAGAGCCTTTTTTTTTTCTGAGCTCTTAGCATTTTTTCTCAGCTTCATTTCCATTCTCCAGGTTTCTGTCTCCTCCTTTCCATTAACACTGCAAAATTTCTAAATTTCTCATCACTCGAAGCTTGGAAATCTGTCATCCAAAAAACATGACATAGCTCTGCTTTTAAGGAGTCGGTTTAGATTCGTCAGGATCATGGCTGATTTTCCATGACGGCTCTCCAACCGCAATATTAGAGTTTGAAAGGAATAAGGTAAAAAAGTTCGTCCTAGATATGCAACGAAACGTAAAAAGAGCGACGAGGATCTAAAAAAGCTACGACGCTTTCCAGAAGGGGAGGGAGCAATGGATATTCAGGTGAGTCCACAGCATGGACTGCACGAAAATGAAACGGTTTCCGCAGATAACAGAATGTTCGAGATGTCTGTCGTCGATCAAGTCAGCTGGTAAAATTTTTCTAAGAGTTGAGAAAAATGTTCGCATACCTTCACAGAAATTCTTTCCAAGAGGGAGAAGTGTGTATCCAGGTCGAATTCACAGCACAGACTGAACTGAAGTTGGAAACACGAGTGGTTTAAATAGAGAAGGGAGAGTTCCTTCTAGAAACAATTTGGATCTGTCTTGTTTGGATCATTGAGTCGGCTGGGAAAAAATTCTCAGAGCTTTGGAAAAAATTTCGGAGTGATAAAAAAAAAAAAAAAAAAAAAAAAAAAAAAAAAAAAAAAAACTTTTTGTTAATTTTTATCATGTCTTCTAGACATGATAAAAATTAACTCTCTCTTCTTTTTGTCTGGGAAGGATGTCTCACCGTTTCGAAAAACAAACCGTGACTCATTCTTGGAATAATTGCCATGAGAAGGATGAGTTTTGGTTTCGTTTTCGAAACGGTGAGACATCACTTCCTTGACAAAAAGAGGGGACAGTTAATTTTTATCATGTCTATAAGACATGATAAAAAACTAACAAAAAGTTTTTTTTTTTTTTTTTTTTTTATTACTCAGAAATTTTTTCTCCCCCTCCAACCAACTCAATGGACTAGACGATGAGTTTTTAAGAATGGACGTTTTGTTATTTATGCAGATATTCCGAGTTTCGCGTCAGGTAAATGCGCGCTCACCTTAGATTGGATTCCCTTCAGACAGGTCTAGAGATTGGATAACCCATCAAGAATTCTTCAACAGGTTTTTGGAAAAAAGAAATCGTCAAGAAGTGAGTATTGATTTTGATATTTTCTTTTCAACCTTGGGTCAGTTTCTAGTACATTCCTATACTAATTCCATTGTATTTAAAAAAAATAATGTCAGCACGGACTGATCTGACCCGAAACGGTTGCCCATCCAGTTGGCTGCTGGAGGGAGGGAAAAAAAAAGAAATTTGTTTTGAAGGATATGTCAATTCTTTTCTAAAAATAGATTTCTAAGAAAAGAATGAACCTTTGTTGGAAATCTATTTTTAGAAACATGTCTAGACAACATGTTGACAAGAAAAAAAAATTCTTTTTTTTTTCCTGAGAGTGAAATGATTTTTTTCTTTCCACCCACTTTTCTTATTCTTTGGGAGGAAGGAAGAACTTCCCTTCCCCCCCCGCCTTTTTTCCTCTAGTATTTATATAGATCCGAGTTTTTCTGCCTACAGGGTTCATTCTCGTTCTTCCTTCTCAACCGAGCAAAACTAAAATGTCGACCGATGCTGTTGCAGTTCTACCTACCCTGGTGGAAATCACGCCCGTCTGTCATCTCGATGTAGCTGATCAATGGGAACCTCTCTCCCGTTTCGAAGAATGGTTTCGGGACCCGGAGCGTATGGAACAAATCGTCCAAGAAACCATGTGCTATTTATCCTGTTACGATGGAAAAATCCTGCATTTATTTTCGTCCATCGAAGTTTTCATGCACTTTGCTTTCCAATCGATGATGGAGGCAGGAACCTTTCGCTTACACGCTTATCTGCGATGGGAAAATGTGATCGCCGTCGATGCTGGAACTTTTTTAAAACTGTTTTACGTTTCACCCGAGTGGGTTCATATTCTACAAACCGGAGAAGCTTCTATCCGTCTTTATGGATGGGAAATGGAATCAGAAGCCGACGGGTATCGTATGATTCCCTATCGACTGCGAGCTCGCTCCGTGTACATTATTCACGGACCTCTTTACTACCAACTCCAATTTCATGACAAGACGGTGCTTGCCGTAGACGCCCTCTCCAGGAAGAAAATGGAGTCTTTACGAGCGTTGCATCCTGAACAGCATTTTCAATTCCCTGCTCGCGAGGAACAGAGGAGAAGGAAAAGATCCAGAAGGAGGAGACACCTAAAGAGGTACTAAAAAGAAGTCGGAAGGTAGAAGCATATTTCTTTTTTCATTAACGGAAAAAAAAACTGTGGATCATTCTTTGTATATTTCTTGGGAAAAAAAAAGAAAAAGACTAATAGTCATAATAGAGGGAGTTAGGAGGGACCCTATCTATATATATAACTCTCTATATAAATCGGAAGCGTCAACAGGACGGTCCACCCAAAACAATCTATCCTATCTTTCTCAGAGCAGAGTGGAAAAAAGGCCAAGATGCGTGGACTCATTGGAAGCAAAAAAATTCGAGTGGTTTAAATAGATAAATGAGAAAAGATTTTGAGAGGTGTTGTTTTATGGATGGAGCTGGCTGGGAAAAAAAATTGGCAAAGCTCAGAGAAAAATTTCTGAACTGGAAAAAAAAAAAAAAAAAAAAAAAAAAAAAAAAAAAAAAAAAACCTTTTTGTTAATTTTTATCATGTCTTATAGACATGATAAAAATTAACTCTCTCTTCTTTTTGTCTGGGAATGATGTCTCACCGTTTCGAAAAATAGACCATCACTCATCATCCTTTCTAAAATAATAGAATTTCCAGAATGGGATATGTTCTATTTTTCGAAACAGTGAGACATCATTCCCAGACAAAAAGAAGAGAGAGTTAATTTTTTTCTTTTTTTTTTACTCAAAATTTTTTTCCACAGCGCTGAGAAATTTTTCCCAGTCGACTCACTCATCCAAACAAGACATCTAAAATTGTTTCTAGAAGGAGCTCTCATTTTTTTCTATTTAAGGAACTTGAGTTTCGGCTTCCCATCAGTCTGTACTCTGCATTCAACCTGGATACCCATTCTTTGGAGATAGGGGGGAAACTTTCGCAGTTTTTTTTTCCTGAAACCCTCTATGGATCAGAGAATCTCAAACATATCCTCCTCCGTGGATCGAAATGGACTGACCGCCATATCTGTTTTAGATAATAATTTTGAATTTTCCACCTCCTCCACAAGATTGGACTATCTCAATATTTTTTTAAAGAAAAACAAAATTATTTTTTATGATTATTCTACAATTTTTAGGTTTTCTTTCCCCCCACTCCTCTTTAAGAAGAATAAAAACATAAAGCACATTGAAACAGTTCCGATAAATTTTGAAACTGAAAATCCATCACCTTGTTCTCCACGGGATTAAAATAAGTTTCCCCGGTCTGAGAATCTTCTTGGATTTGAAGAGGTTCTCTCATCACACTCTGAAGCCAGGTCGAAAAGAGGAGAGCGTCTGGACCCAAATCGTTGAGGAGTCTTTCCAGGGAATCGAAGGTGATAAAAGGGGTATAGCGGAGAATCCGGCTAGGGCGGTCCGACGTATCGATCCAGAGATCCGTCGTTAAAGATCGGTAAGGGCGAAAAGGGGCTCGAGAGATCCATTGCTGAATAGTCCGTTGACTTTTCGAACTCATCCAAGTCCCTTGCTGGGAAAGGCAAGTCACGAGTTCCGATCCTCGAAAATAGAGCGTGCACGACCCCAAGTAAAACGTGAGGGGAATTGTCTTGGCGAAACGGAAACGAATCGCGAGGGAAAAAGACTCTCGCCGTAACCACTCCATGGCGTTTGGTTTTCTCTCTCTCTCTCTCTCTCTCTCCTGAGGACGAGATGGAAAAAAAAAGAAAAGACAACTTTTCTCTCGGCTTCTTTTATATATAGGAAGAGAGAGGGGAAGGAGTGTTCTCGAAAAGACTCATGGGAAATTTCTTCTTCTTCTTTTTGGGGTTGGTGGGAGGAACTCGTTTTTTTTGGTGGAGAGAATGCGTCGGATGACATCCCGAGACATTTAAAAAAGAATAGATAGGATGGATTCTTCAAATGGGAAATGCGGGGTGGCTAAGGGATCTTATTCCATTTTTTTACTTTTCTAAATAACAAATGGAATCGGGTGGATTCCATTTATCTCCTTCTAAAAAATATAGCAACACTTGATCCTTCCCGTCCTTTTTCATTTCCTGTTGACGTGTTAGATACTTTAGAGCCTCTTCGATTTTAATTAAGTAACCCCGATAGACCATCCGATCATCAATACTCCCGATATTGCGTTCGAGAGCCATTCTATAAGCAGCTTGAGATTGGAAAGGAGAATAATTATCAAAGTAGGTATTACGGCGTAAATGTTTAGGATGTTCGACTATAAAAAAATATTGTGTATAAATGCATTGATCTAATCCCGTAAATTCTAGTTTGATTAAGGGATACTGAGCCACGTCCGAGGGTTGGTAGGCGAATCGGTAGCCGGACTCTTCTTCAAATTCCTGATACGCGACTCTGAACCATTTGAATCGAGGGTCGTCGTCTTTCTTGAAGCGTCTTTTATCCATTTGTCCATGCGGGAAATCCCATTCATCTTCATAAGCTAATTTAGCCTTGTACCGATCATAATCGTCTTGTAAATTGGGATGGAGAGTCGGATAAATATGGTTTTCAAATTAATCTTGAAGCACCGATATTTTTTCCAAATCGAAGGGTGGTTCGATACGTTTATTTTTTAAAAGCTGAATTAAATAATTTTGAAAACAGTATGGCATTTTTCGATGAATCATCACCACCTGTCCTGATGAGGTCTTTACCACTAAACCATATGAAGTAGAGTATTTGTTTCTCTGGATCATCTGAACAAAGGAAAAAGAGAGAAAAATTCCTTGATTACCTATCCACTCAATGAATACATTTATGAACAGCAAATTTCACTAATTGTTGGAGCGCTAGCATGGCCATAAATCGATGACAAGATTTCGATCGACAAGATGGACATTGCTGTGGCTGACGATGTTGAGGTTTGTAAATAACAGCCCATAAAAACTTGAGATGTACCTTTTGATGAATTTTTTCTCGAGTGGGTTCATTCGCCACGTACAGTTTTTCAATCTGAAGTCGTTCCAGATCCGCATTCAATTGCTGAATAAATTCCTTCGTATGTGTTTTCAGGTCTCTGGCTATAAACCGGACGCAGTTCGTAAGAGTATATCCATCAGAGGTGACAGCCAACACACCAACAATTTTTTGGTGGAGCTTGGTCTGTGAGGACTTCTTCTTTCTAGAGCACTGATGAGTGGATGATGAGGGAGGAGAAGACAGTATTTCCAAAGAATGAGTTGGAGAAGGAGAAGACTTTTTCGTTACTCTAAAAACGGGTGAAAATGGTCCATAAAAAGTGGGTTCCGTATCTGGAATATCCTCAAAGGGATCTTCTTCACATGAAATGACTAAGTTATCCGTTGCCATGTGTTCGCTATCTTTTTACGAAACAGAATGAACTCCGATTTCTTTTTCAACCATTTATATACTAAGAGAGGGAGAGGGGGGGAATAAAAGTAGGTAGAGGTATCGAGACATCGTAAATATTTTTGATTGAGAGCTGGGAGAAAAAATTCTTTAACCTTTAAAAAAAAAAAAAAAAAAAAAAAAAACTTTTTGTTAATTTTTATCATGTCTTTTAGACATGATAAAAATTAACTCTACCCTCCTTTTCGTTTTGAATGATGTCAACATGTTGTCTAGACATGTTTGTAAACAATAGACTTCCAAGAAAAACATGATCATTCTTAGAAATCTATTTTTAGGAAAGGTGAGACATCATTCAAAACAAAAAGGAGGGTAGAGTTAATTTTTATCATGTCTAAAGACATGATAAAAATTAACAAAAAGTTTTTTTTTTTTTTTTTTTTTTTTTTTTTTTTTTTTTTTTTCCCTACCCGATTCGATTGACAAGAAATCCCAGTTTTTTTTTTTTTAAGAATGGAATTTCTCTTCTATATATTTCAGCATTTCAATTTTTGATTCAGATCCCTCTGTGCTGTTGAAAAAGCCTGCACTTCAACTCTTCTGGAAACAGTTTAAGCCATGTCTTCTCTCAAGATTCTCTTTAGATCCAGCAAAGATGTGGATTGAGTCTCGTGAAAACAGTTCATTGTTCAAGAAATTCATAGAAGGATGGGGAGGTCTTTTTAAATGTATTATTTCTTTTTATTAACTCTTTTCTTATGTTTACGACCTTGACAACTTGTTGCTTTCTCAACTTCAGGTTTTTTGGTCGGCTGTCTAAAATCAGCTCTTACCTCAGTGGACGATGCATCAAATTCCATTGTACTGAATTCTCCATTTCCCGAAAAGACTTCTTTCAACATGTGGATGGCTTCTTTGGTCAATTCTAATGTTTTATCTATCGTTTTATTCTTTTCATTTTCTCTACGTTGGAGGATAGCGGGAGTTAAAAAAGGATTTTGACAACAGGGTTCAAATTCTTTCGTTTTGTCTTTGCGATTATGACGATGTATTTCTATAATCTTGTCATCCGTATCATCGGGGTTTATCCATATTTCCAAATCTAACTCTTTACCTTCAGAATTTTTGGGAGATAGATGAATAAGTACAGGATCCATCGCCATGGTTAAATTATTGCTTCTTCCTTTTTTATTACTCTTCTCCCTCTTCATTTTTTTTTCAAAGTTTTTCTTATATAATCCACTCTTCAAGTCCCATATTCAACGAATATATTTCTGGCTTTCTTTAAAAGCTTGCAATAGCCACTGAAATCGGTATCGTATCAAATAGGCCAGAGCTCCAAAGTAAAATAATAGAATTAAACAGACGACATAATAATGAATCTTCAATACGTTGCCCAGTAAAGCGAAAAGAATCGTAGGACCTGCCGTTACCAGTAGTAAATGAATGGCGAACGTTTGTCTCTTTGACCATCCTTCCTCTTTGGGGCTTTCGTCTTCCTTTTCAAACCGACTCAATTCTTGGTCCGTTTGAAAATTTTTCTCGATTCGTTTGAAATGAGATGTCATTCTTGACCTCTCGAAATTTTAGGAACACTTGTTCCATGTACAATGACATAATCGTACGCTGTGTTGCCTCGCAAGACCCGTTTTGTGAACCGTAAAACCGACTGATTCTCTGGACAATAAATCGGTCGGAATTCAACAGATTGGTCGGTCATACATTCTCGTTTTCCCGTTAACCTATGCTTTTCGTCTATGTGTGTATATTCCAAAACACAGGGGAAGATAGATCACCCAGAACTCGATGCACGTAGGGTCCACATTCACAGACGTGTCGTTCGGCGTCCCATCCTAGTCCGGGCACGTTCCACAAATCTCGAACGCAGTAATCGATAGAACAGACCCACGGAGATGTTTGAATCATTCGATTACCTCGTCGATCTAAAGAATGGCATTGACACTGGTATCGGAACGATCCATCTTCTAACGTTTCGTAATAATCGGCTACTTCTTGAGCGGGTTGTTGGGTTCGATGATCTATTAAAACATTGAGAGAAGGATCACGGGCTTCTGGATGTTGACAGGGATGGGTGAAAGAGGAACGAGGAGCACAGAGCCATCCCGAGGCCGAAAAAATGGGAATTTCCGAGGAAGAAAGACAAGCGGTCCGGATTCCTTGGGGAATACAATAAGTACCCGGTTCGAGATGATTCCATGTTTTATCAGAAAGCGTGAGTTTTTCGTAAAACGTGGGATTTGTTTCACAGAGCTGAGAACAATCGCAATGGCTATCGGGACACTGAAAGATTTGGAAAGGGCAATACGTCTCGGTTGAAATTTCTGGTAAGGCTAATGATGATGAGGGAGGAATAGAAGGCATCCGGAGATTGGGTTTATAAAAAAGATTCAAGAGAGTCACTAGAAATACAATGCATAGAATGATCGCGCTCGGGTGTATCATTTTTCTTTCTTTCCTCCTTTATAAATTAGAACCGGTTCCGATTCCTACGAGTTCTCATTATACTGTGATTCGACACTTTTCCAAGGACAAGTCGCTTCTGCAACTGTTTCCTCAAGACGTTTACGTGTTCGTCGATCAAGGTATTTGTTATTTGTACGAGAAAACCAAAGAAGAAAAAACCTATATTTCAGCTATCCGGCTCGATACGCTGAAGCGGCACGATCTTTTACATTATAAATACATGCTAAAATGGCCTCATACGATTGAAATCGTGTCGTATCCGAATCATCTCACCCATCCGATGGATATTTTAAATTACAGAGCTTAAGGTTCGGTTTTGATGAAAGGAGCCGTATTCTTCACGGCAATATCGTTTTTATTCTCCGTAGTATACCAATGAGCATCGACCTCCCAAATATTTTGAATAGCCTTGCGTTGTGTTTCATAGACGGGATCGTAGAGCGATTTGAGAGGTAATAACGCGTTCGGTTGTAACCGTTGTTCGGCATTCAAACCTTGGTGAACGATCCGTTTCAACATAAACGTAAGAAACAAGCGACGTTTTCCAAAGAAGACCAGCGACTCTTCTGTATGGGTATCCATAGCCGGATGAAAAAGTGTGAAATGGCGTCCTTTTTGGGGATCCATCACGTATTGGATGACGATATGATGATACCAATCGCGTTGCCGCATTTGCGAGAGGAAGTGAAGCCGTTGCAATTGACGAAAATAACGTCGGGTTAGACGATACGAATCCATTCTGACTTACTTTTTTATCGCGCCAAGATCTTTCTTTTTTGTTGACAGGATAAACATTCACGATACAGAGCCGGCATTTCATCCAACGCGCGATCTTGTTTTAAAAAATGTCGATAATTCGGTTTGGAACAACACGCTGCTGCGTCCTTTTTCGGAATTTTTTGCTCTTTCCATAATTGGCACATCTCGTTTATGAATAAAGGCTGGATGCTCGTCATACTTTTATTCGTTTTGGGTTTATACTACTGCTACTTGTATTTCTATAATTTTTCGGTCCCGTCCCCAAAAGTTCCTTCTTCTTCTCGGACGACAACGACGCGTTTCCAATATCAGATCGAGACCTCAAACGACAACGAGGTTTCGTTTCACACCTCCACGGGAAAAACATGGACGTTTCCTCTCCCACTCGAATATTATTTCACGGAAGGACGGATTTGGGAAAAAGATGAATGTTTTGGACAGCCCGATGATACTCAGCTCCCCGCAACGGGGAAAAACCTCTACCTGTTTTTATTACGATCGCAGAGTTTTGTACCCCGCGAAAAGTCCATAATGTATTATTATTATCGATGTCGGCACGGTCGTGTTCTAGACGTGCTCATGTGTCAAGAAGAACATTCTCCTTCTACCTGCATTCCTGTCAATCCCTGCATCGATCAGCATGATGGATCGGTTTTACCCGATCCAACCACTCGACGTTTTTATTACGAATGCCAGAACGAACAACCGATTCGAATCGCCTGTCCGCCCAAGACATTTTTCTACTACGACGCTTGCACTTCGCGAAAACATTTCGTATCTTACTGTGAAGACGGTCAACATTTTCCGATTGACGAGGTGACGTATATCGAGTATGGCCATCGACCGAAAATGATTCGATGTTCGCCCGGAGAAAAATATTCGACACATTATCGGCGATGCGTGTCTGATCTCTGCGACGGATTTCCGGATAATACGCAACGACCTCTCCCCATCGTCCAAAAAGGATCTTTTCTGTACTCTCCGGGTTACGCGATTTGTGAAAACGGAATGGTTCGCGACACTATATCCTGTCCTCTTTCCTGGGATACATGGACCGGCGATGCCTTATTCCATTTACCGATGGTGTACGACGAAACGTCCCAAACATGTCAACCGCCTCTTTTCTGTGAAAATGTTCAACCGAGCTCAAAAGAAACTGTCGTTCCCGCTCACGAGTATACGAAACATCTCCCGTCCTATCAATTTTCAACATCCTTGGATCGAGCTGTAGCTTACACGTGTGATCCAACCCGAAAACGTACGGTTCTAGAACCAGGCTATCGAGTGTCGGATCAATATACGGTTGAATGGGCTTGTGAGGATAAGTCGTCGAAACTCGCGATAGGCGATACGAGCGATCGATATTTTGATTGCGCTCGGAGGGAAATTCAAACGTGTCCTCCTCAAACATTTTTTGACGGAAATGAATGTCGACCGTGCATCCCCGGCGCGTTTCAGTATCGGCATCTCGATGTGTTTAAATTCGATCATTTATCGATCGTTGCGAATTGGATTCGGCCCTGGACGACTCTTGATCATGAACCTCGTACCTCTTGTGACGAAACCAACGAAGAAGTTTATATTCCCGGCTATAATATTTGTTCTCATCCCGACTGCACGCCGTACCCATTCCTCAAACAATTGAAAACGGCTATTTATTTACCCACTTCTCCTCACATGTCTCTTTTCGAAAAGGGAAAAATTCGAAAGAAACGCGTTCGACGGCAAGGTTTGAAATTTTGGTCGCAGCGATTTGTGAAACAGGCTTCGACTTATAGTGTTCCCGAAACGTGTCGTCAAGGCCATCGCATACGATCGGGACGATTTATTCCCGATTCCGTATTATACGCCACTTGTAATTGGCGTCAACCTTTTGTCTTTTGCCCTTCTTCCTCCACAGAAGGAATTCGAGCCACTCCGTACGGGTATCACGTATGCGTACCCAAAGAAGAAGCCTATGAAGGGATTTTACCGGCTGGATTAACCCTTCGACTTGAAGTTCAAGAGCTGAGTCGTATTATACCGGAACATGGAGCGCGATATAAAATAGATGGACGAGAAGCTGTTTTTGATGCGACGCAGCATCCCGAAGGTATCCCCCTCCTTACCTCAGTCTATGAAATTTGGACCGACATGAAATTGTTTTTTAGAATTCTCGTCACGCATCCTCGTTCAGCTTACTGGGAAGACCGAAAATTAAAAGCCCTCCCCGATCCTGACATGACGTTGTTGTACACGGGTGAAATGACCGAAAAGCCCGTCACGACCGATGACTATCCGGTCTCGGCTGACTCGTTGATTCAAATGGAATAAAGTAGAAAAAAAAATGGATCGTTATTTAGGTCAAGGCATATTGTTTTACTCTACGGTTTATATCAGCATCATCCTAGTCGCAGTCACCCTCTTAACGAACCGGCTCATCTTTTTATTTTTATTAGTCCTCACGTTTGGTCTAGCTGCTTACATGGCTTATTTGACCGTTCATAATTCCGAACATCTCAAAACGACGGGCCAATCGATTGAAGACTGGATTCGAAAGATGTATCAAAAGATAACTGGATAATCGGAGGTGACTCATGTAAATATCAAGATCGGTAAAGGAAAAAAACATGGTTTCGGTTTACACCATAGATGAATTTGGAAAAGAACGATATCCAAAAGATCCTAAAAAACCTAAACAGGAGCTATATTATTTCGATAATGACAATCGACCTATTTTTGCCAAAGACGAGCATGGAAATGAATATTACGCTGTGGAATATCGGGGTCATGAATATATAGCGCTTCCTCGTCGGTACGCCAAATCCAATTCCGGAGACGAATTTTATCCTAAATTAAACAATGGAGGAGAATACCCGTTAAATTCATTGGATGTAAATGTGAAAACGTATGCTGTCAATGCGAGGGGAGGAGAGATTTATCCTAAATCCAGCATTGGAAAAGAGTATTATATACAGGATAGAATTCGGGAAAAGCCAGAGACGAATTACATCCGATATGCACGAGACGAAAATGGAAATGAGTATTACCCGAAAGATCATAAAAACGAGGAATTTCTCTATATCTATCTAAGTTATGCTAAAAAAGCGAATGGTGATGAATTTTATCCGAGAAAGTGGTATTATTGAAAGATCTTCATGAAAACAGTATCCGCAGCACGGACTCATCTGAAACGAAACTTGGAAAGCTTAAATAGGTAAACGAGAGTCCATTCTTAAAAAATGGTATCTTGTCCATCGAGTCGGCTGGGAAAAATTTCTCACAGCTGAAAAAAAAAAAAAAAAAAAAAAAAAAAAACTTTTGGTTAATTTTTATCATGTCTATAAGACATGATAAAAATCAACTGTCCCCTCTTTTTGTCTGGGAAGGATGTCTCACCCATTCGAAAAAACAAACCATGACTCATTCTTGGAATTCTATTCTTTAGAAAGGAGTGATGGTCTATTTTTAGAAAGTGTGAGACAACATTCCCAGATAAAAGGGGGAGGTAGTTAATTTTTATCATGTCTAAAGACATGATAAAAATTAACCAAATTTTTTTTTTTTTTTTTTTTTTTAAATCTAGAAATGTTTTTCAGCTCTTACAGTTTTTCCCCAGCCGACTTGATCCACAAAACCAGACATGTCAAAATTGTTTCTGGAAGGGATTCTTGCTTATCTATTTAAACTCCAAGTTTCACTTCAGATCACTCTGTGCTGTGAAAGAAGAAACATCTTCTTATAATTTGTAAGTACTAACTGATTTTTTAGTTTATTCACTGGTTAGTTACTTCCCCTCCAAGTCATTCGTTTTTTTTCCCCTCCAAAAATCTTCAGCTTTCATTTAGAATGACGATAAAAATAAAACACAAATAGGAAAAAGATGGTCACGCATAAGTAATGCATGTAGGGTTGAAATAGGAAGGTGAATCCTGTTAACAAATAAACAATTATCGTGAAATAAATCCAATTTTTCGGGGTTCTTTCGTCTGTTCGTGATTTTTGGAGAAATGACATTCGCGTTTGGGGTCGATCGGTCATGGGCACTTTATGGATAGCATCTAAATATTCTTGCACTTTCTCGGCAAAGAAGAGGTATCGTATCTTCTTCTAACACGTCCCATAGAAGATCGGATGTGATTTCTAGAACATGGTCCGTTTCCGATTGATAAAACTGAACGTCTAATCGCCAGTCGATATCGTAAAGAGTTCGAGCGGTCAGCACTTTATTGAAATGAAACGGATCCAATATATCGAGTACGGCGGACAGAATACTTATACCCGTCAGCACATTGGAAGTAATCGAGAATCCTGTCGCGGCGATTCTGGAAAGTGTTGCGAGCGTACTTAATTGGGTCCGAACGACGGCTTGAAGGATGGCCGATTGAATGGGAAGAGACTGCATACTCAATTTGGTTAAGAGTTTAGGCATCCGTTTTTCAAGGATTTTTTGCGCGGCTTCTAATCCGATATCGATCCCTACATCAATCGCCAATTCATGAACCAAGGACCGTTTCACGTGTTTCTTGGGCCAGTTTTGTACAAAGTCGGGAAGATGAGGAGGATATGGTGGTAATGTATGATTTTTTTGCAGAGTGGAAATAGATCGATAGATACTGCTTCCCAAGAAAAATTCGCCAATATCTTGCCCCGTCGTCGTCACACAATCAGACCCGTTGAAAACAAGACCGTACGCTTCACAATAAGGCTGATTGAGTCGTAAATGACCCTCGACGAGATTGAGGCCGGCATGATGACGAGGAAGAGAAGGATGATTTGATTGAAAGAAAACTTGTTCGGGCAAGAGAGCTAATAATTTCTTGGCGAGATTTACGGCTACACATTTTCCATTTCGATATTCCGTGTCCATACTCTGCTGCGTGTTGGAATATAAACGATCGCAGGCGGGTTGGCAAGCTAAGCTGAAACCCGTTCCGAGTCGAATCCATCGCGGTTCATCTTCCGGGGAACACGATTCTAAATTTTCTTGAAAAGGGAAGCAGGCAATCATGTCACATCCCGTTTGCGTAAAAACAAATTTTTCGACGACGTGACATTGTTCCGGATTGAGGGTTTTAGGTATTTAGTAATCCCGTTTGGAGTCGGCTTTTCTTATTTGGAAGGTGGTATGTTTAAAAATAAAAGCGTGCCGACTTTGCAGAGCTTGTTCGTAAATATAGAGTTGAGTCGCTTCTTGAGCATACCGAATAGCGTGACCGAGATCGTAAGAAGTGACAGTATATTCATTTCTATTTTGAAACGAATCCCATTTCATCTTGGAGGAGGGCTTTGTTCCTATATATTGAAAAAATGTTCGATGTTGTTGCTTTTTTAACAACAAAAATAAAAGGATTCTTTTTTTATATAGTAACAAGTATAAAATGAGATTCAATTCAGTATTTACAGTTGCGTATGGAACATATACAAAAACCAGTTCCAAAAAACATTTTTTTTAATTAAAAAATAAATTGTCTCAACTATAAAATCCTATAAATTTTAGTTTTTACAGTTGCGTATGGAATAGCGATAAAAACCAGTTCTCAAAAACTTTTTTTAATGAAATATCTTATCTATAAAATCTTGTCAAAATCAGTTTTTACAGTTGAGGATGGAACCTGATGAAAAAATATTTTGGAAAGGATGCTATTCGAAAAACATTTTATCATGGTTAGTAGTTCTTCTTGTAAAGGACAAAAACAAGTTCATTTCGTCTAATATTTGTGCATCTAAAGTATTTAAATCTATTCCAAAAAAAATATATATATAGTCTCCCACATACCTTCAATGTATTATTGGACTGTTCACTCTTTATATTCCATTAAAGAGCTATGGAAAAAATGTTCCGAGTCTCTAGGGGTTCATTTTGCCTTGTTCACTACTTGTAGTTTCTACATTTTCGTCTTCACACTCTAGTCTTTCGAAGGAAGCTTCTACAGGATCTTCTCTTCCCCTTTCCGATGGAGGTGGACTCTCGGGAGAAATAGGATCTTCTTCCCCCTTTTCCGATGGAGGTGGACTCTTGGGAGAAGGATAACGAACAGGTTGTAAATCGACAATCGAAGGGTCGAAATAATCACTCGAAGCTAAAGTAGGGTCCGACATATTATTTCTGTTTTTCTTCTTGATTCTAGGATCCTCTCTCACATTCTTTCTCTTTTGAGAATTATTTTCTTGTTGATTCTTTTTCGCCTGGTATTGTTCCAATTCTTTCGTCTTCCAGACTTTAATTTCGTAAAATATATTTGAAAATAGATCCTCTCCAAGATACTTTAAATACAATGCACCCCATTCGCTTACTTCATCAATGGTAGAAGGTGTAGTGTTTATTATTTCTTCTATAGTACGTCGAATCACATCCACGTAGAGAAGAGATTCCGATCGTTTGGAAACTTCGTGATATAAACAACGGACGATTCGAGCATGAACTGCTTTAAAATCTAGAGCTTCTTGTTCGTTTAAAGGTGTTTTTTCATCTCCTCCGTACTGTAGATTAAAAACATACTTTTGCAGATCCTCGCCCAGCAATCCGTCTACGGCAAATAATTTATACACTTCTATCTTAGGTATTTCCTGTCGTTTGAATAAGATGTTGGAAAGTCTTATTAGATCGGTCGATCTAGAATAGTCTTTAGATAAAACTTTCTCGATCATATTCCATTCATCTGGCGTGGAGATGGTTTTATTTTGTACCAACTGCTGTTGTACATCCATCCATAAACGCCAAATGGTATTTAAACAGTATCGATGGACGGGTACAAGAGGTTTCAAATCTTGAATCAAGGTCCACGGAAACATCATCATATTAGCTATTCTTTTTAAAACTCTCAACTGAACGGTGGTTTTAGTCGTAAACAAATTAGATTGATTAAATTCTTCCAGCACGACTTCATCCAACACGTACTTGAGACGATCCTTCAAGGGTAATGTCAAAGGCTCCAGGGTTACAGTGTTTTCCTGATCCATCTTGTCCTCAGTATGAAATGAGAAAATCGTCTCAGCTCCAGCTGTTTATATACTGTGAAACGAAAGGGGGGGAGGTAGAAAGGAGAAGCAAAAGTTAGGTAGTAAAAAAAAAAAAAAAACTTTTCGAACATATTTCTAAAAATAAATTTCCAAGAAAGAAATGAGTCATGTTCTATTTTTAGAAACATATCGAGACAACAGATTAACATCATTTGAACAAAAGGGGGGATAGTTAATTTTAATCATGTCTGAAGACATGATTAAAATTAACAAAAAGTTTTTTTTTTTTTTTTTTTTTTTTTTTTTTTTTTAATACAGCTTTGGAAATTTTTCCCAGTTGGTTCGATCGATAAAACCAGAAAAAGGATTTCCACTTAACTATTTAAATTACTCGAGTTTTGGTTTCAGATCAGTCTGTGCTTTGGATACCAGCCTCGAAAGAGCTTCAGTTAAAGTCTATTATATACACATTTTGGTAAGTGAACTTTATTATTTTGTTGAATTGCTTGGATATTGTTTCTTTTTCAACTCGTTGTGTTTAAGCTCTTTTCTTTCTCAAAACAATACGAGCTTGTCGTGGCAATCGATCTCGAGCTGTTGGATGCCGTCGTGAGCAATGACTTAATAGATATCGACAAGCTTTATTGGGAATTTTCTTATTTCGTATGTGGGCCCCATCTTCGGTCACAAACGTAATGGAATGGTTACCATATTTATGAAGCAATCGATTAGGACCCACACGAACGGTTCGAGATCCAAGAACGTATCCTCGACGTTTTCTCATAGGTCTTCTACGAATGGGTCTTTGTGTTCCTCTACGATTGATATTGGAAGGAGAGGAAGAAGGAGATGCAGACGATGAAAAGGAAGCCGAACGACTTCTTCTTACAGGACTTCTTCTTCTAGAATGACGTATTTCTAAACTACGACTACGATTTCTCTGACTTTTTCTTCTTCTTGGACTTGGACTTCTGCTCCTGCTTAGACTTGGACTTCTGCTCCTTCTTGGACTCGGACTGCGTTTTCTTGGACTTCTTCTTGAACTTGGACTCGAACTTCGAGAAGAAGGAGAAACGGACGGTCGAATAATGTAAGGGCTAGTGGTTACATCGGATTTGGCATACGTGTGGAGAGGAAATTGAAGTTCGAAATCGTCGGGAAGGTCGACTTGGTTTTGAATTTGTGAAGGTAGAATATCGTCATAATAAATAACTTCGGGTGTTCCAAGAGGTGGAATTTCCTTCGAAACATCATCCTCGTTAGGATCATTCATTCTGACTTTATTTCAATCGAAACACGGATCCGACGACAGGATCTAAGTTATATCGCATAGAAGCTCGATACGCATCTTGAACCGATGTGCAAAGAATATATTCCAAAGGTCCGAATCGTTTCTTTTCTAAAATAATGGGAAGATCGACCGTCCCTGCTCGATAAAAAGGCGTGAGGGAGAGAATTTCATTCAATTGTAACACGTTCCCGTGCTGGAATTCCCTACAACAGAGATAATCGATCCATTTCTGAACGAGTTTCTTATAAGCACGAGCTTCCGCGGACGTTTTAAAACACAATTGCCAGCCTTCAATGCGATCAATATGATTCAGCATGTAATCAAAAGCTGTCCAAAAATGAAATAACAGTGACGACGTATTCCGGAAGGACGTGAGATCGATTAAAATCCATGACATGTTTTCTAAGGGAGTCGGATCGGGATTCTCGGGACTGATCCATCGATCCAGGGTAGGACTAGGACCGATCGAAAGAGCTTTCTTGGACTCTTTAACTTCGGGTAGATCCGTTTTGTAAAGGAACGTCTGTTCCAAATCCATCAGCTGTTTGGTTTTTTCCATATACCTTTCTAAACTTCCCGGGAAATGAAAATAGGATAAATAGGAACACGTATGGTATCGATCGATAAAAATCATGTGGCTCGTTAAAATGACGAGGTGTTGAGCCGTTTTAATGTCGTGGTGTAAAACGGCATGCGGAAAAGGTTCAATGTAGAATAATAAATCGCACGTGTTCGTGCTCAATTCTTCCGGTTTAATCACACGCACATGAGGGGAAGACGGGTACGTATAAAAGGGACAAATGACAAAAATGGTAAGGTGGGATAAATGTTTGGAAATGTAATCGTTGATCACATAGAGTAATCGACTCAGGTTCCCAAACACAATTGTTTTCTTGTGTTGGAGAAGGTACTGAAACAATTCGTCTAAATGATTCATTCTTTGCTCTTCTTTTTCTTTTTCTGAAATAAATGAAAAAAAAATATTTAAAAATAAGGAACCATGAATTCAGAAACGATTATGAAATAAACTGTAGCTTGCATTTCTTGGTTTTTGAATGAAACGTTCGGTCCCTCAATTGCCGATCGGTTCAACCAAGAAATTCAATGTTGGCCCGAGACGTGGAACCGGTTACGCGAATGGTTAGTTCATACGCCGATAAATAACCCCAAAGACTGTATTTTATCGTTTGCTCAAACTCTGCCTCAGTACGAAACGTTCCAGGCCTCTTTAGAAAATTCGCTCGCTATTCACGAAGAATTTTGGAATAAAGTATTTACTAACTTGAGAGTTGCCCAGTCGCTTTTAGGATCCCCATGAATATTTCGAAGCTAGAACCGTTCGGTATCTTTGCTTTAGCGAGCGGATTACTCTATTCCATTTGCGTGTTGATTGTGCATGAGGAAGAAACTCACTTTAAATTTCATTTCACGGTCTTAACGCTCGTCATTTTTCTAGCGCTCATGGCCATCACATCTTTCAAATATTTAAAATACCGTTATCAATGTGAGAGAATGGAAGATATAATGTCCGCTTTGAAAATTCAATAATAATAATAAGAAGAAAAAAGCACTTCCATCATGAATTTTGTCGAACAGTTATACGAAATGACGTTGGATGAAATGGCCACTTATTTAAGTGAGAAAGATCCTATTTTCCGGAAATTGTTCACTGAATATGTGGAGTATGCCAATTTATTACCCGAAGAACAAACTCAAGCCGAAACGCTTTACCGACAATATTTTCCAGAATCGGAGGATACTCTCGACGCGTTTATTGACAATTGGCGACGGTTTAAATTACAGTATCGTTCCGACAATGGCCGACAGGTCGAAGAAGATGTCGAACCGGACGAGGTGGAAGTTCGTTCTCAAAAAGGTGGACCTTGTCCGGGTTTCGTCTTTGATCCGAAGGGGAAACGACTTTACAGTCCGAGAGTCCTGAAACCGTTCAAATCAGATCGCCGGCCAAATGAATTTGATGTGTTCCAGTTTCTCATGGACAAAGAACGCAATCATGAAGTGTATCACCTAAATATTGAACCGAACGCCAATGAGCTGTATTTAGATATGTCTTATGAAGATAGAAGCAACATGGACACTCGAGCAAATCAAGCGCTACGGAAAATGGCAAAAATGGTGACCATCTTAAATCAAAATTGCCATTATAAAATATTGGATCTCTATAGCGAAAGACGAATCACATAAACTAAACGCGAAAAGCCAAAGAAACAAAAAATATATTATTAACATACCTGAACAGAAGCTTGTATTCAAGCACAAACTGATTTGAAGTGAAACTGGAATGGTTTAAATAAATAAGTGAAATATCATTATTGTAGGAAAATTTTGATGTCTGGTCAATCGAGTTGGCTGGGAAAATTTCTGAGAGCTGAGAAAAATATTTTCTAATAGTGGAAAAAAAAAAAAAAAAAAAACTTTTTGTTAATTTTTATCATGTCTTCTAGACATGATAAAAATTAACTCTACCCTCCTTTTCGTTTTGAATGATGTCAACATGTGTCTAAAAATAGATTTCCAAGAAAAGTATGATTCATTCTTAGAGATCTATTTTTTAGAAACATGTTCACATCATTCAAAACGAAAAGGAAGGTAGAGTTAATTTTTATCATGTCTAGAAGACATGATAAAAATTAACAAAAAGTTTTTTTTTTTTTTTTTTTTTTTCAGCTCTTGGGAAATTTTTCTAGCTGACTCTGATCATTCTTGTTCTTCCTTCTTGAGTGGGCAAGATGTCAATAAAAGCAGTTGTTGGTATATTTCTTCTTGGGTTTAAGTTACGCCCGTCCATCACCTTGAACGTGTTTATGAATACGAGTGACTCATCGTTATGTATGAAAGTATTTCTCTGAAAGATTTTGGATTCATCTTGGGTAGGTCTTGTCATATTTTTTTTTAATTAAATCATTACTTTTTCATAAAAATGCCTCCACCTAGCATCAGAGCTATAATATGTAACATTATATTTCCGTAAAACATCCAGTTGCGTTGATTAAAATGTTCGGCTCCTGTTTTGGGTGTCGCATCACTGTAAATAGCTGTTGCCAGGTAGCCGAAATTGAGTAACGAGACAAATACAATTCCTAATAAGATAATTACCATGATAGCCTTTGTATCCATCGTGATGTATTTTTGAATCTAGTCTTTATTCTCTTTTCGGTTACACGTAAAGTAATAAACCGACCATTAGTATATTGATCACATTGACAACCGTTGGAGCAATGAGCAACATTTTATTGTTGGCCCAGAAATCGCTCGCTGTCGTTCCTTTGGTCGTGACTTTATTCGGATCAGCAGCATCGTAAACGAAAGCCACACTGCCGTAGGAGAGACGATATACGATGAGGGCCATGATGACCAGTGTTGTCACCAGACATATTAAAATGGTTATGGCGAGAGTCGAACGAAGATTAAAACCAAACATTGTTTTATCCACTAATGATTCCTTTATTATGTGATTTCTTGATGGACTTGTCGATACCATTGAAGAAGATTGAAATGTAAAGGGATCGATTGTCCCGAATAATAGACGAGTAAAAATAGAATAATTTCGGTACATGAAACATTGGAATAGGTAAAGAAGGAAAAAACAGAGTAGATGAAATGATATCATGATGGAAACGATTCTTGATCGTTCATCAGCTTGGATTCCTTATCAGGAAGAATTTCTAAGAAGTCAATTGTTATTAACGTATCCCAAAAATATTATTTTTACAGCTCAACTCTTAGATGCGCATTTACGATATGTAACGGAACATGTTTATCCCAATTACCCCTCGGCAGAAAAATTCAACGTGGATTCTTTAAATGAGGTGGATTGGGCTCATTCCGTGATTCTGGTGAATCAAGACAGACAATTATTAATCGCTCCTGAACCGGTTAAACAGCTCGTCAACCTTGATCGGCGTTTACGGTATCATGAAGCGGCCGAAACTATATTCCATGGATTTCATTTCTTTCCTAAACTCTTCTATATATTTCAGTTTCGATGGATCGTGTTTCTGGTGTTGGTTGCGTGGTTTATCGAATGGAGAATAGACATTCAAAAAAAGAAATTCTTTTAAGAATATGGACCCAAATAAGAAGGTTTTTCCTATGATGGAGTATAAGCTTGGATCCAGGCCACAGCACTGACTGACGATTTAAATAGTTAAGTGAAAGTTTATTCTGGTTAAAAAAGGGTAACTTCTTGTCCACATCGAAATGACTAAAAAAAAAAAAAACTTTTTGTTAATTTTTATCATGTCTTTAGACATGATAAAAATTAACTTTACTACCCCTCACCCCTTATTTTGGTTTGAATCAGGTGTCAACATGTTTCTAAAATAAATTTCCAAGAACGATATGACTCATTCTTTTGCTTAGAAATCTAGTTTTAGAAAGTGTGAGACATCATTCACAACAAAAAAGAAAAAGGGGGTAGAGTTAATTTTTATCATGTCTAAAGACATGATAAAAATTAACAAAATTTTTTTTTTTTTTTTTTTTTTTTTTTTTTTTTAGCTTTTGAAAAATTTTTCCAACTGACATTGTCATGTTTTGTTACTAATGGACTTTCGTATTCCTAAGCTTTTTTTTTCATTGGTTATTTTTCTCCTTTTCTAGGTGTTCCGATCATTTCAAAGTCAGGCGTAGATGCAGTTGCATGATTCGCTGCGATCGCCATTAATATACTTGTCACGTATTTACTGACGGCATACATTTGCTGCGTGAAACGATTATACAAAGGATTGGGGACTTTGAGAGGTTCCTTCTTTGACAATTCGTCTTGAATCAAAAACGAAACGCAATGAAGTTCCGTGGATACGTTCGTATCGTCTGCTTGCAGAGTTTCTTGGAATACGGCAAAATCCCGATTCAAATCGTGATCGGTGACGAGTTTCGTTAAATATGGAGCGATATATTTATCGTGAATGACTTTCCCGATCACGCCATTCAACATGTCAAAGATGGAATTAAACGCCATCAATTTTTTTAACTGAATTTCCGAATGGACGCATGTTTTAGCGATACTGTACATTTTTAAAAATCCTTCGTAGCCTTCTGGAATTTCGGTCATTGAATCTAGAACGTGTTTACTCATGGGCAGTTTTTCAATGACTTTCCGTAGATAAGAAACCAGATATTTTTCGCGAGCCGTTTCCAATTCTCGATTCATTTGCTGACCGGGATCTGTGTGTTTATTTTGAAGCTCTAATAATAGAGACACGTCCGACTCTTTAATTCGTTTATGGGTAGGTTCTTCTTCCTCCTTCTCCCCCTCTTCATGGTCCATTTCCTTTTCGGATTCTTCATGAGCGCGTTTCATTTTTATTTTGATTATATGTCTCCCTTTCTTTTATTTTGATTTTCTCTCTCTTTCTCTTTAAAAGAAATGACCTTTTTCCAACGCTTTCGTGGGTTCTCCTTTATTATCGGGAAAGACGGCTGGATCTAACGTCGCCGCATATGTTTCTACATAAGGAGCTCGAGCGAACGTAACATGCCACATGCCTTCCTCATTCGGTTTCATCTGAATACCGTTCGATCGAAGAAGGTTTGGGAGGGCTTTCAACAGTAAATGGAAAGGATTGAGAACGACATGGCCTTGATAAATTTCGGGAACGCGTCGATCCTCCTCTGAAAAAAGACATACGGGATATCGATACAGGAGCGTGTAGGCGTTCGCGTGTTGACTTAATTTTCCATCCAGTTCTTGCTCGATCAACTGGCAACGTGTGAGCTGGTTTTGTCGAATAATGGTTTCGTAGCACGTTATAACATGAAAAATAGGATCTTCGTGGCAGTGACGCGTATGCACCGTAAAGGGAAGGTACTTAAAAACATATTGCATGTAGTCAAAAGGCCACGTTTCTTCGATTTGTAGATGGTGTTTCTTGGATTGGACCACTTAATAATTGAAAGGATAGGATAATTGAGTCGGGTCTAAATTTTCAAATTCGATGAACGCGACCGGCGAATAATCAAACATGTAGAAATAGGCAAACAGTTTCACATGATGGATCGGGGAATCGGGTTCGCTTTTAAAAATATTCGCGCAAGCATTATAGCCCTTGTCGTTATTTTTCAAGTAATAGGGATGATCGAGTCGCACCCCAATATTCCCATACCTCGGATCACACACACAACTTCCAAATTCTGCATGATAAAAAGTATGTTTTAAAGGCTGACCTGTAAAAGCATCGAAGGAACAGGGCTGCTGGAAGTAACCGGGTTTTTGGAAAGACGCGAGATACTTTTCGGAAAATACGGTCGGATCCCATACGTTGTTTTTTTCTTCTTCCTTCGAAAACGCTAATCGTTCGTGAGCGGTCATTTCTTCACACCCGAACCTTGCAAAAGCGGCTTGTATCCAAAATCGCAAACACATTTACCTTCTTTCAAAGGATCTTTGTCTAAACTTTCTAATCGGCCGTGAGGTCCGCAAGCAATGTCTACGTCACAATTCCCCCCCGCGTTCTTTTTGCGTGACGAGATGAGGATATTTACAAAAACAGGTCGCGAATTTCAATCCTTTCTGATTCACCAGAACCCACTCTCCCGTAGCTGAAGAACAAGTAGCATGGGGAAGGAGTTTGGGAAGACATTCACCCCGAAAACATATTTGATCGTCGTCACAATCGGTTGCGTGAATGCAAGTCGAATAAAGCGTTGTCCGCTGAGGAGGGTGGTAGGAAATGGATTGCCAAGGAGGGGTTGTAGTCGTTTGTGACTCGTTTCGAAACAGGTAGATCATGATCAGGTAAAGATAAAAGACGAGAAGAAATATCCAAAGCGTCATCTTCTTTTTTTCAATAGAGGTTCACAACTTTTATTTTATCGCCTCGATCTTCATGCACCAGACCGGCATTATCTCGTTGAGCCCCTATTTGTTCAAAATATTGCAAAAATTTATATTTGGTTTGTAGATTCTGGATTGATAATAAATACTTTCGAACACTGTAGACCATATCGTTTCGTTGAACCTTCACCATTTTGACAGGGTCGTCCATTATTTTTTAAATTACTTGTTTACGCCAAACATTTGATTCAGTGCATCCTCCGTGGAGGTTCCTGGACCCCTCTTAATAACACTTACTTTCCTAGCGTTTGGATCCTCTATTGGGTCTTTAGGAAGTCCTCTTGTGTCCATCGGTAATTCTTTCTGTTCCGTTTTCACCTTTTCCGCGATCGAGGTGGCTATTAACTGAAGGAGGAGAGGTTGATTAAAATTGCGGCAAGGAACGATTTTATTCAAATATTGACTGTACTGAGGATCAATATTATCTTTTCGGTGTATAATGCTGGAAAGCATATGATCGGTAATTACAAAACTGTTACTCAACAGCGATTCCGATAAACCTCGATGAATAAACATATTATGAGGGATGAGATAGGGAAGTTGATCCATTTCTTTTTGAGCCATCTTGGCAAAAAATCGGTAACGTCGTTTGGATAATAAATGTCGACGATGGATTTTCCATAAATCCATTTCTAAATGCTTTCTTCTTATTTAAAAATGAGTAACGGGTTTGAAGTAATTGGGAATGCCGATAATTTCGGGACACTTCTCTTCCCCTTCTTCCATCTCTTCGACTACAGGGAGGGAAAGAGGAGTTTCGATATCCAGATCGGTCGAGAACAGAACAGATTCTTTAAATAAGATAAATTCGCGAACTAAACCTCCTACCTTGTACGAATTTTCTCCGAAAGTGTACCGGTTAGAAATTTGAAGGTTTAGAATACCTAGAAAAGAAGTCGTCGTACCAAACATATTTTCAATCGAACACTGAAAAGTATTTTTTAAACCCTCTCCATTAAAGATCCGACTCTTTCGTATACACCACATATTTCTATGAATTTGAAATTTATCTTGGGCTCCTTTACAAGCAGAGCAAAATGCGGGATCGCACCGGTCCATGAAAAAACGACAATTCTCCGCAAATTTGTGTTGCGGATTCTCTTTCATGCTTTCGCCAATTTTAGTTAAAGGAGCACACAGTCGAGTCATGAACGAAGTTCCTGTTTTATTGTTCTCCCCCGGTTTCAAATACCAATAACCAGCCACGAGAACATTATAGCAATTTTGTAAACCAATAATGTTTCGGATGTGAACAGTATCTTTTCGAGTTCCTTTGGAAAATTGAACTTTTTGTTGACAATGTGTCTCGTACAGCGGATCGTGATTTAAAACATCTTCCCAGTCGGGACATATTAAGTTGAGAGCACCTTGACGTTCTTTTAATTCGTCGATAGCTTTCTCAAGGATGGGAGAAGAAAGAATATTCTTGATAATCAACGAATAATCCATTCTTACTCAATAGATTTCTTCTTTTCGAACAAAGTAGAATGTAGTATCTTGGTTATTAGACTACTGGCCTTAGATGTTACCTCTTCAGCAGCACAAACTGATTTGAAGCAAAAATGGGATGACTTAAATAGATAAGCGAGAATTCATTCTAGAAAGAATTTTGCAATGTCTTGTTTGGTTGATGAAGTCGAGTGGAAAAAAAAATTTGTGAGAGCTGGAAGAAAAATATCTGGAGAGTAAAAAAAAAAAAAAAAAAAAAAAAAAAAAAAAAACTTTTTGTTAATTTTTATCATGTCCAAAGACATGATAAAAATTAACACTACCACCCTTTTGTCTCTGAATGATGTCTTACCATTTCTAAAAATAAACTATGACTCATTCTTTTCTTGGAATTTTATTTTTAGAAATGGTGAGTCATGGTGTATTTTAGAAACATGGTGCTGAGACATCATTGAAAACAAAAAAGGGGGTCATTAATTTTTATCATGTCTAGGAGACATGATAAAAATTAACAAAAAGTTTTTTTTTTTTTTTTTTTTTTTTTTAGTTGTAAATTTTTCCTGACAGATTTTTTTCCAGCCAGATTTTCAACCGACCTTTTCTCAATCATCATTTTTTAAAACTGGCTTACTATTGGTTTGTTTAAAAATGACGTAATTGCTTCAAGAACTATATACACATAACTTTCTCGTACTCACTTCTCTATACGGAATGGGGTTCCCAGCTGACATAGCAAAAACCCTATCTCGCTTCATCTACAACTCTCGTTGATGATCTATACAAAATTGGGTAATTTTTTCCACGACTTTATACAGTTCTTGATCACGGGGATCTATCTGCTTGTACGGCTTCACGTGAATTCTTAAATCATAGCGCTCGTCCATATTTTCATTGACGTTATCATCGACCCCAATTAAAAGAATGTCGTAATCGTACAAGACTCTGATATGTTCCGAACATTTTGAAATATTATACTTTCGGCACGACTTTTCACATTGCGTGCGGCCAAATATCCGATACGCATATCGTGCAATATCGTGCAATGAACTGTTGATCACTCGCTCGACATAATCATCCGAACCTTTACTCCACAAAATGATATCGATATTGCAAAGACGTAAAAACTGGATCAGGAAATTGGTTTTGGGTCGAATTTGAAATGTTTCTCCTTCAAAGTATCCAAGCGTCTCATCCATATCTAAGACACAGACCACCACCATCTTTCTTTTTTAAAGAAAGAAGAAGATGAGTCGATCCACCACTCATACTATTATTGAACACGTGAAAGAAATTGTTTATTATGCTCCTTCCAAATGTCCTTGGCATTTTGATTATGCCTATTTTCTCATTTTAAATAATTTCAATCAAAGACGATTCCACTGCCTGTTTACTTCCCACTCGATGCAGTGGAGATCTTACAGTGCCAGCAGCTCTTGTGACTTGCCCGAACATTTTTTCGATTTGATCCTTCTTCATCGACAATTGAGTTCGGAGTATGTGTTGCCTTTTGCAACGCATTTCCGAGAACGTTCGGGATATACAATAGGTCTCTTTGAAATGAAACCTGGACTTTATAGTGCCCGCATTCTTCAACCGGAATATTTAGCAGAAACGTTTTACACGTTCATTGTTTTCTTGTGTAGTATTTGTTATCGACTCGGAGGAACGGCTCCCGTTTTAAAATTATGTTCTTTTGTGTACACGGACCATCATCCCGTGCTCGTGGATATTGGAGCTCTGAATGTAGAAAAGAGAGAACGCATCGGTCATCGAGAATTTTTAAACGAGAAGAAATGGCATCGGTTCTTGAAACGACGAACGACTCGAGACATTATTCGGTACGTGAAACTCATGCATCCGGATTATTTTAAGAAGAAATGTCGTGGTCAATGCATTCTCTCCGAGAAAGTCGTCTTCAACGATGTAACGCATCAACTGATTTGTAAAAGTCGACAACGCAGTCTGGCCGAGGTTTTAGATACTTTTCAAGAACTCATGCCCCATGAGCCTATTCGTCAACTCATTCGAACGTGGCTTTCTGCGAGATAAACAAGAAGATGGATTATAAACAACTCGTCCTCGATTTATTGAAACAGAAAAAATATCCCATTTTAGTGGATTATGTAGTTATGGATATTTATTATAAAATGGTTTATAAATCAGACGGGAAAGTAAAACGATTCGACTCTCCATGTTTCGAGCTGAATCAAAGATATTTAGAAGAACCCAATCCGTATAAACTGGAATTTATCACTTCGGATGATAGTAGTAAATTGGTTATTCGACGACAAATCGATCCTAAACATTTTATTATAAATCAATATCCGGAAAAATGTTTTCGTGTTAAACTGTCCAGCCACCATCTTGCTGAATTTGATATGTTTAAATACAAGATGTTCGAAGAACAAATTTATAATTTCATAATGTACCTGAATAGTAATATTCCTGCCATTCGAGAATTTTTGAACTTAACTCACGACGAAAGTACTCGATATTTACCTCAGTCCATACGACTGTGGGTGTATAACTATGAAACGGCCAAGATCACTCATCAAGCTATGGATCCCGAATATTTTGGACCGCGTTCATCTCTTTTACTGGAAACACGCATGATTCAAGGTTTATTATCACCATGCACTTCTAAATCAGTATTATTGTCTCTTCGAGATGATTATGCTTGGAAGAATCATACGAATAAAGCCATTTTACCGTCTTATATATACGATTACGATCCTTATAATTTACATTATTCGGATCACTGGAAAGCTCTTATCCCGCTGGCCTTTAACCCGTTAGAAAATCCCATCATTCATTAATATTCCAGTTGCAGCACATACTCATCGTCTTCACTCCCGTCACGAACAAAATTGATGTAACGTTTCGTTTGAGGATCCTTGTAGCGACAGACTTGGCGAATACCCCGACAAATAGATCCCGACAAATTTAAATCTCGATCCATTCCTCGAGTCGGTTTTAGAATCAGACCTGATTCGTTTGTCTCAAGGGCTTTTATAAACTTTTGATCGTAGCCAACACGAGCTTTGAGTTTGGACTTTCTCTTTCTCCCTCTTTTTTTGGGTAGAGGAGCTAAGTAATGCCGAATGGGTATATCTATACTCGAAGAGCGACTTCGGGATCGATTTCGGACTCTTGTTGGACTTGGAGATCGACTTCGGACTCTTGTTGGACTTTGAGATCGTGTTCGGACTCTCGTTGGACTTCTCGATCGACTTCTAGAACGTTGACGTTGACATCGACGCCGCATATTTGGATTTATTTCTACTTTATTACGGTTTAAGAAACGTTTTACATAGTCTTGGACACGAGGTTCTTCACTCATAGCGTCATACCAGTAATTTCCCGGAA
This sequence comes from Stegodyphus dumicola, assembly GCF_044657685.1. Taxonomy (NCBI): domain Eukaryota; kingdom Metazoa; phylum Arthropoda; class Arachnida; order Araneae; family Eresidae; genus Stegodyphus; species Stegodyphus dumicola. The sequence goes on along the minus strand of NC_140778.1, from coordinate 64,253,288 downwards.
TGATTATAAATTTATCGTCTCGAAACTTTATAAACTCTTCTGGACTATAGCGGGGAAAAAATTTTTGTAAATGAGACAAGTCGAATAAAACGTGCCCCAACGAACATGTCCCTGTTAATTCCGAACGACGCACGTTTCAATTTAATTCCTTTTCTAACACTTTTCGAACATACTCAATAGGAACTTTGGAAGGATAAGACATTTTTTTTTTTTTCTTTTTGCTTTATATATCCCAAATGACTTGTCCATAGAAATATAATCGGAAGAAAACTGAATCTCGAACGTGCTGGTGTGTATCATAGTAAGCGTGATCGTATAAATCAAACACATCTAAATGAGCCAAGGCATGTAAAGTAAAAATGAATAATAATTGCCATGTCGTTTCATTACGATAAAATCGAGTTTGATCTACATTGACCTGATTAGCATAATAGGTGTTCATATTGATCGTACCCCTGTTTTGATCTACCAGCATCTTGTTCGAAGTGGAATAGTTTAAGCAGTAATTGCGATGAATTTTAATAAACTCGAAAAGATTAAAAATAACGTAGACGGGAATTTTTCCTTCCTCGGTTTCGGTTTCATTAATATATAACTGAATAATCTCTTTGGGTCCTCCTGGCTCTTCACAATAATACATGGACATTTCGTAACGGTCCAATCGACGAATTGGATTTTCCAAGATACGATTGAGAATCGAGACCCATCGTTCAAATATGAAATGGAATTTTTTAAAATCGATCGTGGCCCAATCATCCATGATTTTAAAGCATGCCGTAAAAACATCTCGCCAAGTATTAATTTTAGACTGAAGAGCCGTTCGACGACAAGATCGACGTTCTTCGTGTTGATCAACTCGTCTTTCCATATCCTTATCCTTTGTTTTTTGTCCAAAGAAAAAAGATGGCTGAAATATATATATTCTTGATGATGTTTGGTCTCTTTCTATTTTTCTTTCCAACTTCTGTTATGGAATCGGATTCCATCCCCATGAACGAATCGATACCGCTTAAAGATTTCCGACGAGAAAAAGTCTGGTGTGTGGATACATGTGATTTTCTTTGCACAAACGGGGAAGAAATGCAATGTGTTCGAGGACTCTGTATGCCCAAACTGAACCCTTACCCGTGTCAAACTGAAAAGGGGGGAATAATTATTCTTACGGAAAAAAATGGATTTTATCAGTGGTCGTGTTACTGCACGGATCCAGCTTTTTACAATGGACCAGATTGTGGAGAATTGGCGAAAGATGTTTGTCAAAATGGTACATTTATCTATAGGGGGTTCAATCAGCACGAATGCATGTGTCAATTTCCACAAGTAAAGGCTATAATTCAAGGAAAACCTCAATGTGTACATAGGAATATAGCTCGGTTTTATAGGGAACCATAATGAACTGTTAGGATCAAGTCAATAAAGTTGGGTGAAAAAAAAAAAAAAAAACTTTTGGTTAATTTTTATTATGTCTTTAGACATGATAAAAATTAACTCTACCTCCCCTTTTTTGTTTGGATCAGGTCTCAACATGTTTCAAGAACAGATTTCCAAGAAAGGTATAATCAATCTTTTCTCACAAATCTATTTTTAGAAAAGGTGAGACATTATTCCTAGACAATTTTTTTAGTTTATTCATTCAACAAAACATTTCAAAATTCTTTCTAGAATAAACTCTCTCTTATCTATTTAAGTAATCTGACTTTCGCTTCAAAATCGCCTGTGCTGTTGAAGGAGGTAACATCTTCCAAATTGGCTTACATATGCATTATGACAAAGACTTCAGTAAAGGTAGGAAATCTTTTGCTTTTTACCTATTTTTCATTTTGTTTAAAAGAAATTTTCTCTGACCAACTCCTTTCATGGAATATTCTTTCATAACTCTGATTCTCTGACATATTTCTTCACTCCCATTTTTTTAACTCTATCTAAGCATTTCGACTCAATCTATAAACGTTAACAGTTACTATATTTTTAAAAAATAAGCTGTTACGTTTTTGATTCCATCTCTTTTTTTGCTTCTTCTAGCATATGTTTACGATAACCTACAATTTTCATGGAACGTTTAATGATAGTATAGGAAGGATTAAAAGGTCGATACGGAAAATATTTTCGAAAGAATCGTTTTAACTTTCTTGAACAACTATCTAATCTTCGAGGGAAAAGTGGGCCGGCAATAACCCAAGCCAGAAATTCATACAAAAACCGATTACGTTGATCCCATATATTGGACGATACCAATTTTTTTTGTGCATAATGCCGTCGAAGATCTGTTTCGTTCAGAATTTTTAAAATTTCTTTTGCTTTTAAATCAGTTTCAAGAATGATGAGAATAAATAATGCCATTTCTTCATATTCATAGCACTTTATAACTATTTCTTTCAGTTTCTTTAGGTCATCTAATGTAAGAAGAGGGCCTCGACACCTTTTAATATTAGTTTGCTTCGGACGCTCCCATTTAACACTTAATAAACGATATAAAAACCATAGTTTATTCTTCACTTGATTACGCGATTTCTTTTTTTCCTCAGTCAGATACTCTTCATATTTCTGTAGTGCTCTCTTATAATGATATTTTATACCATCACCATGTTTTCGATACCAGTCATAGAATTCATTAAAATAAAATTCATAATTAGTTCGTGTTGCTTCCGAAATATTCATCCGTTTAATAATATTTTGACATTCCTCCATTGACGGACATGGTATGAATACTGTATTGTCATGCTTGTGTCTATGTTTAGGAAGAGAGTTTTCCCAACATTTCCATCGTCTCATTCGTTGGTATTCCCTCTCTTTGAATCGAACGTTTGGATCTCTTCTCCTCTCTCGTAATCTCCATCGATTTGCTTCTTTTACTCTTTCCAATGACCAATAATGTTTCATATAGGCCTTTTTCTTCCTTTTCCTTTCAGATAAAATTGTAGATTCCTCATTATTCATCTTGATTCAATCCCTTCATATTAATTATTATATATGTTATTTTTGATTCCGTCTTATATTTTTTTAATCTAATCGTTTTTTGGTATCTAAAAATTAAATTGATTAAAAAAATATAGGGGTTCTATAAACCTTTTAAATATCCTTTAACCGTAAAATACAAAGCATACTAAAGTTCTAACCCCTCTATTATTACCCCATTTCTCGAACAAGGCACCTTGATCAAGTAATGGGGTTATGATAGAAGGGTTAGAACTTTAGTTATTTTTGTTATTTTACAAAAATTTAAGAAAAAGGTTTATACTAGAAGGTTTCAAAATTTTATTAATGATATTAAATTATTATTAATGATTTTTTGAATGGGTGCCAGGATCTGACGCTATTGATAAAGAAATAACTTAATCCATAATATATATGTCTGAAAAACAAATACCATGAAGGGGGAGCATAGTTTTCCTAATATTTATCTTGCTGTGTTTCATAAATCATGTAGATGGTCAGACAAATTACTAATGTAATGACAAATAAACAGTAAAGCTGAATAGTATGAATAAAAGGCATAAATGTCTTATAATTAGATCCAAAAACGGATCGGAGAAATGATTCATAACTCATTTTATCTTGTTCATTCCTTTCTCTCTATTTACATACAAGTTCTATCAATATCCTTAATGGATCCAAGATTCTACTTCAACTATAAAATTGACTCATCGTAAGATTTTTTACTTGCAGATACTCAAGGCAGTTTGGTCTGTTTATTAGAATTCCAAATACATTTCCCGCATCTGTTCTAACCAATGGATTCTGGATTTACAACGAGCGGTTTTTATCAGAAGCATAAAAGACTTTCCCATCTATACTCTAGCCATGGATTTTAGATTTTATTAGACCCCTTAGCGAATGTCAGTTCGGATACTACGCCAACTATAAAATCGGCTCATAGTAAGCTTTTCCACTTGTGGATACTTTCTCAGATGTCTATTTTCTTCTTTTTTTAATCCGACCCTCTCAAAAACAAAGGATAATGAATATTCATAAATACGCTACACTTTACAGCCAATTTCATGGCTTGCATTTAGGAGGATTCAGTGTGATTCAAGATACGATTTTTTTCCCTTAGCCCATATGCGGCTTCAACCTTCTGTGATTCGAAAACTCGCTCATTTCGATAAAGTCGTCCCGAGTCAGAAACCACTCGTTCTCGCCCTAGCCGCCTATTGTAAAATGTCGGACTTGTCGTGTACCGTTTTTCTTCAACGCAATGCATCATGGATCCTTCTTTTAGAAAACGAACGGGTCATTTTCCCCACGATCTCGAATTCATCGGAATCCTCCCACAATCTTTTCAAACTTTTCGCCACACCATTTTTTGTGAAAGATCCTAAAACGATCGAACGGTATTTACAAAATCCCGTGTTCGAAAACGTGTACCGCTCCCAAAATAATCATACAATTCTATATTTAGACGAATGGGATATACCGTATCCAGGAGGACATTACTTTGATGATGATAACGGGCCCAGATTACATTTACCAGAAGATGACGGAGGGAAAAGGTATCGTCTTTGTTTTTTGTCCAACCAGGTCCATCACGAGAATGACCTCGTCCATAATTTCATCAACGAATGGAAAGATCGACCGGACGTTTATTACGATCCTCTGAAAACGCGAACGGCTTTTCCGTCTTCCTTTATTGAATTTTTACCGTCCGTGAATCCTGAGAAACCCATCCCGTTTCCCATTGAGTACAATAAGAGTACGGCGCTCATTCAAAAACAATGGACGTATCAGCACCATCCTCAATATATTGTCCAAGATATTTTGAATACGTACGATCAGAGAAATTCGCTTGAGAAGGTCGGACTCTTGATCGAATACCCGTTTCAAATCGGGTTCGAAAATGCTACTCGATCGAATCCTAACGGGAAATGCATTGGACTCGTCGTCAACGGTTCTGAACCGGAAACGATTTTATATGTTCGATCACCGTATCAGCGGTACATGGAATATCAAGCCATCCCCACGACCGTGCCCTGGATTCCTATTCTTTACGAACCAGAAACCACGTATCCACTTCAACCGGTCGTACTCTGTTCGACGATCATCGGGTTTGAATACAAAAAGGCTTTCTTATGTTTAAGTTATGTCATGCTCGAATCTCATCCGAAACAACCTGCTAATAGAAACACGGCGTGTCTGTTCCATCCCGTCACAGATGTGAGCAAATTGACGTTTCTCGAGAGTTACGAATACGATTGTCAGCATGCGCTTCACCGAGTTCGATATGCTTCCATTCCTCATGATTTATGGTGTCTGACCAAAATCGAAGAAGAAAAACCAGTTCCACTTGCTAAACCCTATGCTCATCTACCTTACCTGGTTCAATCATGGCTGGAGTTTTATCATCAGAATCGTTCCACGGATCCAGAAATCAGGTACGGCAATCTGAAACTCTTTCAATTGGCTCTAACTTTGGCTCGACATAAAATATGCTTTTCGGCCGAAACGGTCGAAACCGAAGAAGAAGAAGGTATCATTGTACCAAGAAATTCATCGTCCCCGATCGTCATTCGCCTAAGTTGGGAAGCTCGAAAATTTCTCGATATTGTCCGGTTAAGAATTGAATTTATGGAACGACCAGTTTCCTCTCCATGTGTTGTGTTGTAAAGAGAAAAAAAACGAAGCAAATATCTGTAGATTAAGAGATGGTGATTCCCTTAGCTCAGCTAGGAACTCAACTCACAAGAAGTGCGAAAGTTCGAAAGTTATCCACTGATATACACAATTCTTGAAACGATGACGTCATCTTGAAATGTCTTGTGAATCGAGTCGGCTGGAAAAAATTTCTAAGAGCTAAAAAAAAAAAAAAAATAAATAAAAAAAATAAAAAAAAATAAAAAAAAAAACTTTTTGTTAATTTTTATCATGTCTTTAAGACATGATAAAAATTAACTCTTTCTTCTTTTTGGCTGGGAAGGATGTCTCACCGTTTCGAAAAACAAACCGTGACTCATTCTTGCAATGATTGCCATGAGAAAGGATGAGTTATGATTTGTTTTTTTCAAACGGTGAGACATCCTTCCCAGACAAAAAGAAGAGAGAGTTTATCATGTCTTAAGACATGATAAAAATTAACAAAAAGTTTTTTTTTTTTTTTTTTTTTCATCTACAGAAATTTTTCTGGGCTCTCAGAAATTTTTCCTAGCCGACTCGATTGGCAAGACATCTCAAAATTCTTTCTAGAATGGACTCTCGCTTATCTATTTAAACATTTCAAGTTTTACTTCAGATCGCTCAGGAGGGTTGAAGAAGAAGCATTTCGTAACTTGGAGATCATATTGTATTCTTTTCCATTTCGGAATTGGTCAAGATTCGATTAGGAGCAGCAATCAAGTAATCATACATCTGATTACATCGTAGCAAATAATCGACCGTGATCCAATTGAGTTGAATATTCACAATCAACACTAAAAAATAGAGTATTTCAACGCGAGTTATTTCGTACGTCATACGTTGAGCGAACTGGTCGGCTATCTGATCTATTTCCGTAATGATAGTAAAAAAGTTCAATGGATCCACGACCAATTCTGTATTCCATTGAATTGTAAATGGAAGTACGAGGTTTTGTTCACTCAAAAAATACAAATAGCTGTATTTCTCTTTTTCTCGAAACAGCGTTTGAATATAGTCTCGCACCGCTTCCCGTACTTCTGGATCGCGCACCAGTTCGAGCGTGACGAGGCTCGTGAAGGGCGGAAATTTATGAAATTTGATATATTGAGGTACCACGGTATTCAGTCGAGGACGATATTTATGATGAAGAAGGTGATCAATAGGAGTTTTTAAGGATTGAAGTGTAACGATATCCATCTTTTCTTATACGAATTTCCAAATAATAAGGCCGATGATGACAAGAACGATTCCCAACAAGATTGGTTTTAGGTACGGTATATTACCCAAAACATCTAAAATACCACTCGTGATGGAACACGTCACGTCTTGACTGAAATGCGTTAAAGCTTCTCCGATCGTGGGTCGACGGCATTTCAATTCTTGCGTCGGTGTACAATCGTGATATTGACAATCACATAATCGACAACACGTATCCTCTTTCTCGTTGTCGTACCCTTCACACGCATTCCATTGCTGAATAGGAAATCCCGTGCACGATTCGATCCCGTGAACAGGTTCGGGTTGACAACAACTCAATTCTTTAAGTTTACAAACCATGTCCCCTCCGTTGTAGAGAAAACAGCCCGAATTGTCCCGAATATATTGGTTGACATATTGAGAACCGAGCGCGACGGCCGTCACCCCTCCTGCGGTCAGAAGAGCTTTCTTACTAAACACTTTATCAAAAGCTTTTTGAAGGGGTTTATTCTTCGCGACGACTTTAGCGACCTCCCCTGCTCGTTTGACAGGAATGTCGAATTGTTTAAATTGTTTAGCGACTTTGCCTCCAGACTTGTTAAAAAATCGCATGTCTCTTGACCCTTGCCGGATTTTCAGAAACCAAGACAATGAACGAATCCAATTGTATTTTTAGTAATCGAAAAATTCCTTGTGGGTCGGACAATATTTCGGCGTTTCCGAACATTCTCTGCCTGAACCATCTTCGAAATCCTTATGGATTGCAAATTTATTATCATCGAATGGAATCGGAATCGCATACCAAGGTCGTTGGACCTTTCCTGATTGTGAAGGAAAATTTCTCGTTTCCGAAAAATACTGTCATTTTACCGACGCGCGAGTTCCTGGATAAACATTTCCGACCCGATTTACACGACGTCCAGTTGGACGATCTCTCATTTAAACTCAACCCGTGCATCGAGCACTATATCAACCACCTGTATTCTCAAGACCCGACCGACTTGAAACGCAATAACGCCATGGATGTGTTTGATCGGCGTTTCCATTACAAACAGCTACGGAATTTAAGTGTTGGCAACACGAACGAAATTGGTTTAAGCGTGAACAATACCACGAAGATGCAAGAAGAAATGATGGTGCATTTCAAGAGCACGCTTCAGCAACGTCTTTGCGGTTTATATCACTATATTAATAATTCAAATGTAGCGACGCTCTTCGACAAGATAAAGGTATGCGACATGGCGAATGGAGGTCTTTTTGTCGACCCTAAAACGGAATTCTCTCCTTTTTACAATTTCCTGCTGGCGCATTGTTTATTCGATTTTCATAAACTACCCAATTTAGACCTCGTTCCCGAAACCGTCATTTCGAATGTCGCGTACAAGAAAGGGGTTGGGTTTTATACGTTAGAAGATATTTGTCACCCTGAACCGATTGTTGTGATGGGAGAAGAAACAGGATCTTCGTATCTCTATCAATCCAAATGCATCACGTATCCCAAAGAAACGGCTTTAAATAAACAATTGACGAGAAAGGATTTACCCGATAATCTCATTATGAAAAATGCCATGCAGTTTTCTGATACGCGGTTCCTAACTTGCTAAATGCGAAAAGGTTTGGAGAAAAAAATTGATTTGGTTGGGGGTTAAAAAGTCAGTACAGAAAAATTTCTATTATGTAAAAAGGAAAAAAAAAAAACAAAATGGTAATATACCTTGACACAGAATCTGTTTTCATCATGTAGAAGCTTGTACACAGGCCACAGCATCAAACGATCTGAAATGAAACTCGAATGGCTTAAATAGATAAGTGAGAAAACATTCTTGAAAAAAATGATGGTCTTGTTGATCGAGTCGGCTGGAAAAAATTTTTAAAATCTGAAAAAAAAAAAAAAAAAAAAAAAAAAAACTTTTTGTTAATTTTTATCATGTCTTTAGACATGATAAAAATTAACAATCCCCTTCCCTTTTTGTCTGGGAATGTTGTCTCATACTTTCTAAAAATAGACCATAACTCATCCTTTCTAATGGCAATCATTCCAAGAATGAGTCACGGTTTGTTTTTCGAAAGAGTGAGACAACATTCCCAGAGAGAAAGGGGAGGGTAGTTAATTTTTATCATGTCTAAAGACATGATAAAAGTTAACAAAAAGTTTTTTTTTTTTTTAACTATTAATCCTGATCATCCAGATCACGACGAGACCTGAGAGCGTACGGTTTATACGCAAATTTACTACCCTTGTTCTTCATAGAACTGGCAGAAACCTCACCCAAACAGACTGGATCCTCATTGCCTTTTACATCCTCAGCCTCCTTCTTAGGCTTCTCTTTCTTGAATGGTTTGCACAGATCTGGATTGATCTTGCTTTTGATGGGAACCTGGTCTGGATCCACCTTTTCAGTTTTGATTTTCTCTTTATCGAAGGTAGTGGAAATGGTTTCGTCAATAATATTTCTCGAAGAAGGTTCTAAAATATTTAACTGAAACACGGGTTTTTCGATCATATTCAGAGCATCTTCTTGAAAGAGAATCATATCTCTACAAATGCCTCCTACTCTACAATACAAAGCGTCCGTTTCGTAAAAGTACCGCGAATTAATTTTAATATTTAAAATACCAATAAACATATCGTTATTCACAAATTCTTGGTCCAGGGTTTCTTGAAACACGTTTAAAAGGGTCGTTCCATCAAACACTTTGGTTTTGCGTAAACACCATTGATTTTGAGACATCTGAGAATTCAGATCATTTCGTTGACTCATTTGCCGACACGCTTTACAGAGAGAAGGTCTACATTTTTCAATGAAGAACCGACATTGTTCTGAAATCAGCATTTGGGAATGATCGGCAGCCACGGCTTTGGTAATGTCCACCAGAGGAGGACAGAGTTTACATATGAAAGAATGGGCATTCAGATTCCTCTTATAATTAGTAGCGCAGAGAACCCAATACCCCGCTACGAGAATATTATAATGATGATTGAAATCTTTAATATTTTCAATCTGAATATAACCTTTTTCTACGGGATGCTGGAACGGGATCGCTTTAGCTTGAAAATCTTGAAACTGAGGATTGTTGGCTAATATATTTTTCCATTCTCGGCTCACGAGGTTTAACGTTCTCGGGTTATTTTCAACGATTTCGTCAATCCCCGCTTTTAAAATCGGGTGCGCAAGAATACGATCGATTAACTCTGAATATTCCATAGTTCCCCTTTATTATTATTTTATGGACTTCTAAACATCTCGGTCTGTTTCCTCAATTCTTTCGCGTACCGGTCAATGATTTCAATCGTTTGATTCATGCAATAGGTTAAGAATTCATCTTTAATGTAGGCTGTATGCGACCCCTGCCAATCTAACCCTCCTGTCAGAGTTTGTACGTCCCATTTGATGTATTGCAATAAAACATCGGTCCATTCTTTCACAGTCATATTGGATCGAATGCTTCGATCCACGAAATCCAATTTATTCAGCACGGATCTAATATATTCCTCCGACGAAAAAACGGTTTTTCCGTACACGACATCAAATCGTAATCGAAAATAGGACACGTATAATTGATAAAACAGGTCGCTGAGCATTTTGAAATCGGACGATACGGAGGGAGAAGGGGTTAGTTCGGTTTAATGTGTTCCAATTCCTTTTGCAAGTGGGCTTTTTCGTCCAGACATCGATCTAAAGCGTGTTTGGCCTCTTGTAAATCCAATGACAGACCTCTTACATAGTCTTCGTCGACCGTCGATACGTGCTTTCGTTTATATTTCGAAGTATCGGACATTTCTACATCCTGCGGAGCTACGAGAGCTTTAGCCAGTTGGTTTTCTAAAGTTTGGTTTCGAGACCGAGACACTTCCAGTTGGTTTTGTAAATCTTTCACTTCCCGCTGTAATTCCTCCACTTGATCCGTAGGATACGTAATGGCCGGTACAGTAGTGGGTTCTTTCACTTCGGTAATGTGAGGACGTTCCTCCAACTGCCGTCGATATAGGTCTCGTTCCTGCTCGAAATATAAAATCACCGAATTCGCCAATTCTTCAATAGGATCCGGTATGTTCGGAAACTGGGCTCGAAGCGTGACAATTTGTTTATAAACGAGATCTTGAAATTGTCGATGCTCGTGAATCACGTTTTGGAGTTGATGGACAACGGCTTGCGGCCAATCTTCCCTCTGATCACTAGGGTCATTCTGAAGAATTGTTTATAGGAACGTGGTCAATTTCGTTTTGGCGTAGAGGAGGTACTCATTACATTTCGTATAATTACTTTCGACTTGATCGAGTTTCTGTTTCAATTCGAAAAGTTGTTCTTTGGTTTTACGGAGCTCGACTTCACAATTGTTGTGATTCTCGACCTGTCGAGCCCATTCGATCATGCTCGACGCCAAATTATCGAATTGAACGACCGGTATTTCGGGAAAATGACCTTTCAGTTGCGCCAATTGCGTTTCGAGGGTCCTCTCTAGATTTTCTTTGAAATGGAATACTTTTTCGAGTTCCGAGAGAATCTGATCGTAATCCGTGGCCCCAAAATACGCATTCCATTTAGTCCGTATCAGAGTTACCAAATTCGTTTTCAGGACCTCCAGTTTCTTTTCCAAAGCGACGCGTTGCCGTTTTTCATGTTCTAGACTCTGCTGTAATTTTTTATGTTCTTGGCTACGATCCCGATGGAGTTGAGCTTGGATTTGTTGTAGGACCTCCTTCGCTTCGTTCTGGTTCTCAATCGATTGTTGAAGATCGTGCAGTCGTTGCAAGAGGGTCGTGTCTTCCATAATGCTTTTAGAGGAAGAAGGGAGACTGTGAAGAATGGTATGAGCTAAATTGTCGGGCGTTAGCGATTGATTTAAAGCATTCCCGAGAAGTGTTAATTGGTTCAAAAGCTGGGTTTGCCAATTTTGTAAATACTGGATATACGTTTGAATTTGCTGGAAGAAAAACGTTTTCCAATCTTGGTTCGCACCTAAAGGTTTCCAAAATGAGGGGGGAAGGATCGTCTGTAAAAACGTCATAAACTGCGTTTCGTGGAACTCCTTCATTTGTTTAGCCATTTCGTCTCGAAGAATCGTCTCGATATGAGGATTTTTCTTTTGCAGCGTGTCAAGAACGCGTTGAATACCTTCCTGGAAATGTGTTTCGGACTCGATTTTCCATTTTTGCAGGAGGTCGGTTCGTTCTTTCTGACCCTGCTCCAACTGCTTTTCCAATATCCGTTTTTCGTTTTGACAAAGGGTCAATTGTCCTTTCAGTTCCTCGTTCAATTGCTGGACGTGCTGTTTTTGTTCCGATTGATACGATGTTAAAAACTGGTCGAGGGTTTCTTGTAATTGCTCTAATTTAGATCGCGACGACTCGATCATGAGCTGCTGAGAAGGAGGCGATTCGAGCGGTAAAGTTTCAATGACCGTAGTTGTAGAAGAAGGAGGAAGTTTCAGTTGCTGGATCGTTTCTTGTAAAGCCATTTGCAAAGGGCGGATTAAACTTTCCGTTCGTTGCATCCATTCTTCAAGTCCCGTTTCGTAGCGTTGGTGGAGCATTTGCCATTCGTTCATCAAACGGTTTGGAAACTCGATATTATTATTATTATTATTATTATTATTATTATTATTATTATTATTCAATTGTTGTTGTTGTTGTTGTTGTTGTTCTACTATTTGCCTCTGCCATTGTATTTTTTCAGACTCGTGCGTTCGAATTTGTGTCTGTAAGGTTTCGTGATCTCGTTTCAATTGCTCCCACTGAGTTTGTAAGGTTTCGTGATTCCGTTTCAGCTGCTCCAACTCAGTCTGCAGGGTTTCTTTCTCCCATGTAAGGCGTTCCAATTGTCGTTGCAAATCCACGACTGAATGCTCTTTTCCGAATCGAGCGGTATTCACATATTGTTCTTTTTCTGCTAGAAAATAACGCATTACGTTCCGGTGCTCTTGTTGGAGTGTTTCGATTTGTTTCTCAAAAGCTTTCCGATCTGCCTCCAATTGAGTTTCCAAAGAAGCGATTTTGTTTTCCAGGTCCTGCGATTCCATCGGAACAATCTCTTCCAAATGCAAACCCGAAATGCGAAACAAGAAATCGATGATGCTCGAACTCTTTTTATACAGTTGAGGATAGAGATGGAGTAAAGGTCGACTCAGGAGAAAAGCATCGATTACGTCGTCTCGAAGATTTTGTTTGAGACCATCAACGACATTTAAAGATATAAAAGTGGGGTCGGACTGGTATTGAATAAGACATCGAACCAGTTCTCGTAACATTCTTTTCTTTTTGCTTTTTTTTAAATCATTAAAAGGTAGGCTACTTTGTTCAAATCGAGCAACATATATTGATATTTTTCTTCGGAGCGGGACGATAACCAAATCATGACTTCTTTCAAGTAGCGACGATTCTTTCTAAAGTGGGAAACGTATATTTTAAATCCTTCTCGGGTCCATAATTCATTATTTCGGTAAAACGGTAGCCAATAATTACATTGTTCACGATTCACGTCGAGGAACGTTTCATGATGGAATGACGCAATCATGGGCGAAACATACATCACTAAAGACATATTCAAAACGACAAACCAAACACCGGTTAATTTCGTGTCGTCAAAAGTAATTTCACAAGTATAAAAGTCCGATGGAATAGAATCCGTATGCAGGTAAGGTGGAAGGGAGCGTTTAAACAATTTATGAAGTTTGGCAGCCAATTGAGCACTCGCAGCTTGTCCCGTTAAATGTATGAAGTGGAGGATGAGCATGGGATGTAAATAGTGATACCAGTTGGACCACGATTCCCAGACGTGCGTATTTCGTTTGAAAAATCGGAGGCGCATGCAATGCTCTAACTGGAAAGGTTCTCTTTTTATGTAGGTCATTGTCAGATCGCTTAAGGCGCGAAAAGCCATATTGCGAGGAAGTACTTTCCAGAACAAGGAAAACGGATTGATGGTCGAACAAACAAATAAGGTATTATTTTCATAGGAGACCTTGGTAAAATCTCGAGAGGGAAATAAACTTTGTAAAAACTGATCGGTCGTATCTCTAGAGACGTTAATCCAACGAGGATCCTCTTTTGTTCCATGCACGCAAAAGACTACGCACAATTTTCTCGATTTTATACTCGAACGTCTGCCGAAAATCTTTTTTTAACGATGGATCTTTGCTCGACGACCCATCATTCCCTTATCCTAGATATTGATATTAAAACTGAATGCGATGCATCCCTTCCTTCATCTATGCTCTACGATTATGTAGATTCTGTTATTCTCTCAACCTTAAAATTTTACTTTTTATCCCTTAAGCATTTTACTTTTATTGTGGCTGTTCGTCCAGGAGGTGGTATTCATGTCCATTTGCCGGAAATCTCGATCGTTCATGATGATTATATTCAATTCTGCAGCCAACTTCAACCCCGGTTCTATCACGAAACATCTGAATTTATTTTCCAGTTGGACGTTTTAGCGAATGCGACGCTTGTGAATTCCTCCAAGCCCTATACGAATAAATACGAACCCATGCTGATTATTTATGTAGACGAACAAACCACCTGGCGTTTAGATTTGACCAATCCTAATGCTTTCAGCATGCGATTGTTAGGCATTCAATCAAAATTTAAACGTCGCAAGGATAATACCAATTCCTTTTTTCGTAAACTGCTCCACCTCCAGCCAATGGATATTCAAAAACAACTTTATGAATATATGATGCTTGTGGTGACACTGTACGATCCTTTGTATCGAGTATCGTATCCCACGCTTATTAGCAAAGATGAGGAAGCTGGACCCGACGATGAAAAAGTGGCTACATTTGTGTATAAACTAAAAACCCCGATGTATATTTACAAAGGGAAGGATTTTGGAACCGAAGGTCATCATTGGTTAAAAACGTTTTACTTTATCAAGTTTAACGGGTTTGTGATTTCAGACTTTGAATCGAATAACCGGGCTCTAAAACGATGGTACCGGGAAAGTCAAAATTCTATCGTCATCGAAAATGATGTATTCCAGACGGTGAATCAAGCTCTCAAGTTAGACAATCCTAGTTTGCATTCCGATCCCAATCCCCTTCGTACGATTATGCAGTACAATCAAGGTTACTATTTTTTACCTGTCTTTTGTGCCTTGTGTCAACATTTACGAATGTCCTCCCATACACTCGCATCCCATTTGCGTACGATATTAGAATCTCACGAACTCATAGATTCTGTAGAAAAAATCAACAGTAAAATTATAGATATCATTTCCCAAGATTTTACTCTCGACACGATCCTCTTTTGTGGTTCGAATCTCAATCCTAAAATTTACAAATTTAAAGATAAAGTGGAAGCTATTATCAAAAGCATGAAAGGCGTTATTTTATATTCGGTGTCTGGAGATCAGCTCGTGGAACAAATTCATCGAATTCAAGAGCGATATTTTCCGATTCTCGTCATTACCATGCACAATTCCTGCAAGAAACCTCAACGCTATATGTGGAATAAAATCCACGAGTACTGGCAAGAAGTGCCCCACCAGATAGAAATTCTAAACCTGATGAATGCCATCTGGTCCTCCATTCAGGCCTATGCTCGGAATCAGTTTGCCGATAAAATTAAAAACACGTGTCCTTTCACAGACATTATGAAACAGGTCAACATTAATTATGTGGTCTCGTCCATTCTGAGTCGAACCAACATTGATCGTAAAATCATTCAAATGGATCGACATAAATGGCATATTCGAACCCACGATGGGGTTCTGAATCTCTTGACGGGTCATGTAGGAGGGACGGTTCCGGAATTTTACCTATCGGATCGACGTCTGGGCATCAATTTTAGTCGACACGAGTTGATGCAATTTCGTCACGATCCGGATTTGATAGCCATCTATCGTTTATTAACCGACCGGAAATTTTTTCTACAATACCTGAAAAGCTGTTTTCTCGACCTCACGGACGATTTACTGGATACGCTGCGGGAAAAAGTACGCGAGTTTCATGACAAACTAGAAAACAACCCGCTCGTTCAAAGCATGCTTCATTTTTATGTGCACATGTGTAAATATACGTGTTTCGAATACGATCTGTTCATGTACCTTTTAGATGTCCTGGCCAGTCTTCTCATTGCGACCAATTACGGTCGCAAATTTTTTATTTTGAAAGGCAACACGCGCAATGGAAAAAGTAAATTCTTTCAAATGATTTCGAAGGTCTTTGGAGGCTATAGTCATGGTATTCGAGCCGTGAATTTACAAACGACGAGTGGTCAAGGACTATCAGCCCAACCCGAACTGGCCTCTTCGTTATTTTGTTGTCGAGTAGTGACTGTTGAAGAAATGTCGGGAAAATTAAACGAAAACCTCGTGAAAGAAATCACGGGTAATTCGACCACCAGTTTTCGGAATTTATACGAGCAAAATGTAGGAGCGATTCCCAGTGCCAAACTCATGGCTTCTACCAATACGTTCCCAGTGTGTACGGCCACAGAGGCATTTAATGATCGCGTGGTAGCAATTCCTTTTGACGCCGTGTTTACGAAAAATGCTCCATCCCTCACCTCAGAACAAGTGATGCAGGATCAATATTTACTCGAAACCAAATGTTCTATCGTCGAAGATTCCTATAAAGGTTTCTTTTTAATGATTTATCTGCATTTGGCCCACAATATTAACATGGAGGACGGCATGATCCGTTACCGTTCCGAACCTGAAATATTAGTAGAATTCAAAAAAGAATTTCTATCTTCGACCGATATTTTTACACAATTCAAACAGTATGCCGATGTACAAATCATTCCCGGTTCTGTTACGACCTTTAACGAACTGAAATCGGCCATTCGACAATTTTTGAAAACGATGCGCGACACCTCCATCCACGAAACGGAACTCATTATGCGTTTCAATGATGAATTTGGACATTTGAAACGGACCGAAATGGATTTCAGTTCCTTTTCAGCCGAAAATAATATTTCCTCGTCTTTGGATATAGTAGAACCCCTTCAGTTTGAAAATGCCGAATTGAATTCGTCTCTCAAACGAAAGCATGACGACGAAGAGGAAGAACACTCAACCACGAAACATTTAAAAGTGGACGATGAACCCATTGATCTGCCTCAGCATAAAAGACAAGTTATTTATTACGATAATGTTATCATCAAAAATCTGAAAAAAGACAAGAATTACTAACCTTTTTACATATGCATGAGGTAGGTTCCCAACATTTCATTGTGTAATGACTTGGAAAAAACAAAAGTTGACTGAAGAAAGCCAGATTTCAAGATGTTTCTTCTTCAAAAACACAGAATCATGTGAAGTGAAACTCGCAATGCTGAAATATATAAGTGAGAGTCCATTCTTAAAACATGGTGATGTCCGGCTGGATCTTTTTTTCGATATTTGTAATATTCGCTACCATATCGATTCGGATAAAATTCCATTATATTGCTTTATCTTTTCAAAAATAAATTTCTCGTCTAATGATTTTATTTTTACTTTTCTTCATGAGCATGTTTAGCTAATAAATATTGGTGATATTTATTGCCGTGCATTAAATAATCCATTGTGATCCAAGTATATTTCGGATTCGCGAGTAGTGCGTAAAAATATAAGAGATAGATGCAAGTGATATGGTAATGAGCAGAATCTTTAGGAACAAACTGACTGGCCATTTTGCGAATAGGGTCTAAGACTTCTTCATTCGATAAAATAAATTCTTCATCATTCCATTCCAGGGCATTAAACAGGGGCTGCTGATCGATTAAAAGATATAGGTGTCCATATTGCGACATATTATCTAACACGTGACGGATATGAGCAACGGCCTGTGATTGAAAATCTCGAACGAGTCGAGGCGTAATCTCAAAAAATAAATTCAGAAACCGGTACGTCGCTTGATAGTTTTCAAGTTGAGGATTTTGCCCAATCACGAATCGGATGAGTCGATCAATCGGTAATTGATAATCGGTAATAGTTTTCAAAACAGAAATATCGTAATACTCTGCCATGCTTGTTTAATCCTTCGAACCGAAGAAGAAGAAAAAAAAATTAAATTAAATTGAAAAAAAAATGAATCATTCAACCTTTCTTCCATGGCGAATCACCGAACGGTTCAATCGACAAATAGGTCCCTCCTTTCGATATATTGTTCTTATTTCCCATACTGCCACGTTTAATTTGGAAAGAGATTTAAAATCGACCTTGGGTCTTCAATCTTGGTCCTTAATACAATTTCTACAAAAGTTTCGTCAACATCGAGTGGGTATAGAATATATAACTCTGTTCACTCGCAAGGATAAGATACGTCTAGGACCTATTGCAGTACAAGTATCAGAGCGGATTTGTTTCCAACAATTAAAGAAAAAATATGGAACTCAATCCATCCACTTAGTTGGAGCCACCTATCTAAAAGGCAAATTGAGAGATTTTCATGTGATAACCGTAGAGGATTTTAGATTCAATGTTCTCCTGAAACAAGATGACCGATAAAAATAAAACATGGAATCCTATATCGTTCTCAATTTCGAAGGTTTCGAATTGAATGGTGATCCTCTCGCCAAAGAACTTAATCTTTCTTATAATGATGACTTTTCCGACTATATTATTAAAGAAGTGGCTTATATCACCCATGATCGTTCCCAAGGCATTATCTACGTGGAACCACCCATACCGTGGTCTGAATTATCCTATTCCGCCAAACAAAGTGTATCGAGTGTTCATTTACCGTTAGCGGATATAACGCATGGCTTTTCATGGAATGAGGGTCATTTGCCGTACGATCAATTAAAACCGTTTCTCGTAGCTCTAACGGCAGGATATAAAAACATTTACTGCCCTCATTATTGGAAAATTAATGTTTTGTACCAGATACTGGCCCGTCCTATTTATTTCAATTTCGTCTCCAAGAAAAAGGAGGCGTTTCATACCGCGCCCATACCAATGAACTATGAATATTCATCGTTTTGTCCGAAACATATAGGTCGGACCAAATATTGTGCTTTTCCAAGAAGCTTTGTTTTATTTTCATCGCCTTCAAGAGTACAAGAAAGAAACCTTTCCGTTTGTCATTCATAAATCTTTAGAAAAAAAATGAAAAAGAAAGAGACTTACCTCCAACATTATCCAACACGTTATAGAATACTTTTTTTTTCCTTCCCCATGAATGAGTCAACTAGGATCTAGGTGGGTCCCTCTTCAACAGCACGTACACATTTGAAGCGAAACTCGAAATGCTTAAATAGATAAGGAAGAGTTCATTCCTAAAAAAAATGGTGATGACTTGTGAATCCAGTCGGCTGGAAAAAATTTCTCAGAGCTCAGAAAAAATTCTGTAATGAAAAAAAAAAAAAAAAAAAAAAAATTTGTTAATTTTTATCATGTTTTCTAGACATGATAAGAATTAACTAACCCCTTTTGTTTTCAATGATGTCTCACCATGTTTCTAAAAATACACCATGACTCATTTATTTCTTGGAATTTTATTTTTAGAAAGGGTGAGTCATGGTCTAATTTTCGAAAGGGTGAGACATCATTCCTAGACAAAAAGAGTAGATAGTTAATTTTTATCATGTCTAGAAGACATGATAAAAATTAACAAAAAGTTTTTTTTTTTTTTTTTTTTTTTTTTTTTTTTTTTTTTTTTCAGCTCTGAAAATTTTTTTCCAACCGACTGGATTGAAAAGACATCCCAATCTTTTTAAGAATGGATTGTTTCAGATATTTTTCTTTCTCTCACGACTTTAGTTTTTAAACAGTATATTAATGCAGATTAGGAACGCAAGTATGACCAAGATACCTATCATAGAAAGAATGATTTTTGTCCAGTTGGTGGTGGATTGATGATTATTTTCGTCAGACTGTATCGGGTTGGCATATATTTTCTTCTTTCTTTTCTTCTTTTTCTCTTCCTCTTCCACTGGATCTTCTTGTCCTGGAAGACCGCTTTCCACTTTCTCGACCACTTTACCCTCCGAGTTATTATATATAACTTTATAGGGTTGGAACTCGTGTCGAGAAGCGCGTTTAGATCTCAAATTGGTCAAATAATCCATCGGTTTCGAATGCGATCGGTACAAGTAGCCTATCAAATTTTCGGGTTCAATTCTAGGGTCTCGTATAAACGCAGGCGTCCAGGGCTTGTCATTTAAATTGGGAACAATGATGATTTGATCACACGTGATGGGGTATCCACTCGCAAAGATTTGTTCCTCACTCACTTTCTTGAACTGGACAATGTACTCGTTATTATATCGATCGACCGGGTAGTAATATTCACCCAATTTATTTTGAGCGTACCGGTTTCCTAAAGGTTTTTGGGTAATGCGCTTATCGGCATGAATAATTTCCAGATAGATTTCATTATTGTCTGCATCTTTGGCGTATCGTTTCACGGCCGGATCTTTCATCAATTGATCGTACGATCCTTTGTCCGTCACTAAATATCGTTCGTTGCCGTATTGATCGACCGGGTAAATAATGACCCCGTTCTTATCATGAGCATAAAAGAATTCTTTCAGCCTCGTCATGGCGAATTGACCGCTATCCGGGTAAATTTCGCCTCCATCCGCTTTCCGCGCATACACTTGGTTCTGATCGGTATCTCTTCCAAAGATGACTTGCTGAGTGAAAGGGTGAAGGATTTGATAAAATTCATCGCCTGTAGCATTTTTAGGATAGATGGGTTTACCCTGAGAATTGATAGGATAGAACGGAATACCATTTTTATCGAGGGCGTAAGACATGTATTCGGGCTTGTGTTCCGTATCGTCGGCCAACAAGGGATATTTTTCATTTCCTGTCTCATCTTTAGCATAATAATACCGCCCGTCGGCATCTCGAGCAATCATGTCGTTCCCAAACAAATCTTTGGGATACATTTCGGCCCCGGAATGCTCTTTGGCATAAATTTCTCGACCCTGGTATTTTAGAAAGACGGGCAAGTTATTGATTTTTCCATAATACTCCTCAAATTTTTTTTCTCCACCGATATACACGGGTTTTTTAGCATAATGGGGAACTTTATATTTGTCTAGGGCATACAGTAGACTGGGATCGTCAGTGGTAATATATGTTTCAAATTCCCTTCGATCCTTTCTATATCGTTGATTTCCAAGATTGTCGACTGCATAATACTCATCTTTTGCCATCGAAGATCCTTTGGTAATCGTTTTGCTTTATTCGTCATTGTCGTTGTGGTAAATTCTCGGATAATATTCGTCCAAGCTTTCATCTTTCGCATAAATGCCTCCTCCTAAAGCATCTAAGGCCGGTTCGTCCCTATTTCCAATTCGAATATACGTTTCGAGACCGTTGAGTTGCTTGGGATAGTGTTCGTCCCCACTCGCTCTCTTAGCGTAATAAGGGGTTCCATCGATGTTCCTAGCCGGCATTTCATTGTGCAAACGATCTCGAGCGTAAATTTCATCGTTGAATTCGTTGACGGGATAATATTCACCTAGCGTATTGTTTCGGAAATACATTTCGTCCTGATCCGGAGAGAGTTCAAACAGCGGTCGTTTTGTGACGAGATTAAACGGGTATTGGAATTTATTGTTCTCTAAGGGAATATAGATCCGTTGACCGTTGGAATCGAGAGGGGCATATTCGATAGGGAATTGATTGACATCAAGTTTTCGAGCGTAGTAAGGCTTTTGATGCTCGTCTTTGGCAAAATAGGGTCGATGGTGCTCGTCTAAAGCATAGATTTGTTCTTTGGTCTGAGGATTTTCCGGATACCATTCTTTTCCTCCGTAGAACAGATACACCATTTTTCCGTTTTCCATGGGAAACATGGGTTCCCCATCACTATCAAATCCATACACGGGACGGTTTTGGGCGTCGACGGGTAAAATAGAACGGTTCAGATGATCGACGCCATAGACAGGGGTTATTTTACCGGTGATGGGAGAGATTTGTTTTGCAAACACAATATTTCCATCGGGATCCAGCATATAAAATTCATCTCCTTGTCGATTCTTAGCATAAATCTCATTTCCGTCAGCCAGTTTGGCATAGCGCTTATCTGATTTCATTCGATCGGGGTAGTATTCTTCGTAATTGAGGAGATCTCGCCTATGCCGACGAATTATTTCCTCATCCACGTCCATGGGAATATTGCCTACATTATCATTATTAGGAGGATTGTCATGGATTGGAGGAGGATGGTTAGATGGATTGCTTGGAGGGTGATTGTTAAGGGGGTTGTCAACGACTGGGTCTCCTACATGATTAGGAGGAGCTGCTTCCATTCGAAGCAATTTTCGTTCCGCTTTATCAGATTTGGATTTATCCTTTCGAACCATTTTTTTAATTAATATGAGTTACTTTATTATTATCTCTTCTCTTCTGACTCAGAACAAAGAAAACAAAAATATGGTATCGATCCTCTTATGGATTTTATTATTTCTCTTTATCCACCATCCCGTTTATAATGCTTACCAGAATATTACGTATCGGACCCTTTATTACGAGGTATTAGGTCAAGAATAGAGAAGAAGAAGAAAACAAAACAAATGGATTCCTTAACATTAGGAACGCTTTTAGTCGCTGGAGCGTATACGTCCTTCGTGATCCTGTTTTGTCTCATTTTAACACAAAGCTGGTTCTTTCTCCTTTTCCTCCTCATCAACGGACTCATTTTTCTCTTTCTGGCTTTTGGATACATTCGCAAGCTGACGATTTTTACAACTTTCGGGGAATTGCTCGGCAGTTTGGTGCAAAATAAAGACGTGGGAGATTGGTATTGCCGTTTTCGTCAATGGTGGTTTAAGTAAAGAGAATGGATGCTCAAACCTTTAAACGTTTAAAACGAACTTATTTAGAAGATGAACCGATCGTTTCGAACGAACTCCAAGAAAGCCAGGCTCGTGTTTCACCGTTCGTGACTCATAAAATTCATGAACTTTTACACTTCAAAACCCCTTCTTCTCCACCTCCTCCTCCGGGTATTGACGTCACCCACTTTACGACCGCTTTCCGAGAAGAAGAGCCCCAACAACGATTAGATGAAGTCGTCGTCACCTATTTATTATTCATGGCCAATTTAATGAACCAAGATAAATGGGGACGGACATTTCTACGACCTGGAGCTTGGGTAGGCGAATACAGTTGGATTCAACTCTTTAAATTGACTACGTACTGCGTCTTAACGCTCCTGTACCGTATTCGATGGAAGAGCGAATACTTTTTCTTTTTAGACGAAGCGGTGATTGAATTACTCCAGGGGAAAAGTCAGGCGATTCGAGACTTGATGACCCGGATCGGCATTTCCGTATCCCCACAACCTTTTTCAGCCGAAGATTATTTTCATCACATCAATTACCACAACACGTTGGTCTTTGGTCCTTATTACTAGCGGCTTTTACATTGGATGGCCGAAGCGTTTTCAATTCAGGACGAGCAGGACGAGGATATTCGTCTCGCGAAAACTCTTTGGAGAGACTTTGTGACAGAATCTTTATATCGAACTCTCCGATGCGGGATTTGTGTGTATCATTACTTATCCAAACTCAAAACGTATAAAGAACGGTTTTTAGGCGAACACTTTGCCCACGTCTGGTTTCAATTTCATAATGAAGTGAATGCCAGTCTTCAAAAGCCACCTTATCCTGAATCGGAATTCCAGAAAGATCAAGAATATATGCGAGCTGCGTTAAAAAAATAAAGAAGCATGGGATCTTTTCTGACTCGTCTCGGGGATCAAGTATGCGGAACAACCAGCATGGGTTCCATTCAAGATCTTTTCAAGAAATGTCAAGACGCACCCGTGACCGTTGTATTAGGTAATTTAGGAAGGCATCCTTCCCTCTTATCCTATCATTTGGAAACCCTTTTTGTTCGACATCATAAAACGGTCCATATTCTTCTCGACGATTCCAACGATTGGTTCGTCAGCGGGTTAGATCCGTCTTACGAATGCGACGGCACGCATTGCGATCTTCTCATCTGGATCGCACCGAATTTTGGAGACTCGGTGGTCAAACCAGCCTATGCCGATCGTCTCATAGTTTTCACGAGCCATCTTCATCTCAATTTATCTAATTGTCAGTTACTGAATTATCATTTAGGCGATCTCTACGACCTTCCTTCCAGTACCATGAAACCGTGGATCGAAGATGAGGCTGAAATATATCCACACAATGAAGTGCTGTACCCAAGGAAATATCAAACTGGGAGATGGTGGAAGCAAGTCGAGAATGAAATGGATGTTGTCTTTCATTTGAAACTGTGTCGGACAGCTCAAGAATGCTATCTCAGCATGTTAAACGCTCTCGAGATTGTTGGAAAGTATCGTCCCAAAACCTGGCGATTCCTTCTTTCCGAATATATGAAAAAGTCATTGGCTTTAAATCTTCGGATGGGATTAAAGAAATGGGATGAATATCAGTCCCAATCCATTCCATCGGTTCGAGTCCGATCCTTACATCCGTCATCGGCTAATTTACTCAAACCCATCTATGGTCTCGATTCCTTTTTCCAGTCTCAATTAGTTTCCTCACTCTGGTTTTCTTCCTCAGGTTCGATTGATTCTGTTTCCTCCTCCTCTTCCTCCTCAGAAGTTTCCCAAGGTCCCAATAATTCATACATGAGTAAATCATCTAAATCAGTTTCATCGTCTGAAAACCTGATGCGGTTTTCATAATCGTAAATTACATCATATAAAAAAGAACGTCGCAAAGGGAGAAACATAGAAATTAATTTCTGCAGGGCATCTTCAAACGGTTCTCGGCAGACAGGACACGTCAATGCTTTTTCTCTCCAAATGTCAATACATTTCGTGTGGAACTGATGTTGGCACGTTAAAGTAGAAATGGTTTCTACATCTTCGGCGATGAGTTCGTCTAAGCAAATTGGACAACATTCGGCCATTTTGTTTCTACTGTTTCTTCTTCTTATTATAAATATTTTTTTTGATTCAAAACCTATTAAAAAAATTATAAATAAGTAAGAGTTCTTCATTATACCAAAAATAAAAGAAGCATCATGTCTCCCTCAAAAACTAGTAAATTAGTCTACTCTATTTATGAAAATCAATATGAAACTTGGTGTTTACAAATGCATAAAGATCTAAATCATACCGAAACACTTCAAGAATATCACCAATATCTTATCGATCAAAAACAACGTTCCGCGAAATATATTTCAAATGCTTTAAATGCTATTCGACGAAAATGGTTCTTACCTTCTGCAGATGAGGTGGTGGTCAAGAAACCTCGTCATCGAAAACACCAACTTTTTACAGCAGAGCAGATGAATCAAATCCGTAATCACTGTCTCTCCAATTATGAAACAGATGAACTGTCGCTGATAGTCTTATTACTATTAGAAACGGAATTGAGGATGATTCACATCTTGGGCTATCTAAACGATGATCCAGAGAAACGAAAAGCGTTTGCGTCTAAATCTTTAGAAGTCTATAAGGATCCAAATCAGATAAAGTTATTCCAGTTTCTTTTCAATGCTCCTCCATCCAAACTATTTGGAAAAAATCATTACCAGTATTTATTTAATCTAAAGCGACGATTGAAGAAACAGTATAACATCAAAGGGGCTTCCTTCGAAATGCTGAAGCGGTCTCGATATCTCGTGAAAGCAAAGGCGAAAACGAATGAATCAGAACCCAGTGAGTGAAACTTATATATCGACTTATATATCGTTATCAACATCTCCAAAAAAAAGAAAGTAAAACCGACCGACTGGTGGAAAATATTTCTCAAAAAAAATCTAATGTGGTATTAAAAAAAATAAAAAAAAAAAAAAAAAAAAAAAAAAAAACTTTTTGTTAATTTTTATCATGTCTTAGACATGATAAAAATTAACTCTACCCTCCTTTTTGTTTGGAATGATGTCAACATGTTGTCTAGACATGTTTCTAAGTATAAATTTCCAAGAAAAGCATGATTCATTCTTAGAAATCTATTTTTAGAAAAGGTGACATCATTCAAAATAAAAAAGAAGGTACAGTTAATTTTTATCATGTCTAAAAAACATGATAAAAATTAACAAAAAGTTTTTTTTTTTTTTTTTTTTACTATCAGATTTTTTGAGAAATATTTTTCAACAGTCGGTCGGTTTTACTTTTCCATTTGGAAATAGATCTGTTGATATAACGATGTATAGGAGATGGATCTGTTGATAACGAAATATTATATACCAGTCATCAGTCTTACTTTTCCATTTTTGTTTACTGTTTTTATTTTTATTTTAAGAATCATCTAATTCCTTCTACTTCGTCTTTGTCGTCTCATTTCTCTCCAAAATGCATTCGGTCGACCAAAAAAGGATTGACTTCCCGTTCTTCTTCATCTGAGGTAGGTGAACTTTGTCTAGGTGTATCCATATAAGCATAATCTCCCACTAAATCTTCTCTTCTCTGTCTTCTGGGTCTCATTTGACTGGTACTAGGCCCTGAAAAAATGAGACCATGGCCTCCCAGATCGACTAATTCTTCTTCGGGTCTTCGTCTTCGTCGTTGCCTTGGCGGTTCTTCCACCTCTGGTTCTTCCTCCTCCTCCTCTTCATCCG
Source organism: Stegodyphus dumicola (assembly GCF_044657685.1). NCBI lineage: Eukaryota > Metazoa > Arthropoda > Arachnida > Araneae > Eresidae > Stegodyphus > Stegodyphus dumicola. The sequence continues at coordinate 64,227,015 of NC_140778.1, read as the reverse complement.
AATCTATTCTTAAATGTTCCATTTGCAATGTTCCGCTGGTAAAATAGAGCATATCATCCTGGCTGATACGAGTCCGACAGGTCGGGCATTTCTTTTTACCATACTCTCGAATCCATTTCTTTATACATTTAATATGAAAGGAATGCTCACAATCGAGATTGTAGACTTTATGGCGTTTCGTTTCTTTGAAGGCCTTCAGGCAAATTCCACAGATTTCTTCCTCTGCGTCTGCCATTTTTTCCAATGATTTACTTGATTATGACATATCCATCTCTTCGCCATCTTCGTTTCTTCTTCCTCCTCCTCCTTGACATATTTCTTCACGAGAGGGAACTTGGGATTCCTTCGTCGCTACATTGAGTAACATTCTCAATTCTTTTTCCATATACCCGTCGGAACATAAAAACAGTTTCACCATTTCCATCGTCCAGAAAATTTCTTCGTCGGATTTTTCAAATTCGCGTATTTTCAAGGCCACTTTCTGTACAAGACGGTAAAATTTCTTACCCGTCGCGATCGAACCTTTCACTAATCCTTTACCTTTGAGCTTTGAAATAATAAACCCGGTCCCGAAAAGATATCCGAGGTACTCATCAATTTGGGTGGCTTTTTTCGTCGTCTCTTCGTCTTCTTTCGGAACAAACAGGACGTAGGGGAAATTTTGTTTGAACGCAAACTGCTTTATTCGATCATCCGCTTTTCCTAGGAACACTTTCGCTAAAAAGGTTTCGATTCGACTCATTTTTTCAATAAATTCTAGTGATAAGGCATCGCACGTGCCGCCTTGTTGAATCTCTCGAAGGAGGTAGTAGAATTCTGTATTCCGATGGTACGTAATTTGAGAAGTGACCAGTTTTCGCAATTGCTGGGTCAAGAACGATTCTTTGAAGAAGAAGGGGCGACGACAAATGCGAACTCCAAACTCAAACACGAAATTCGCCACCACGTTGAGTTCGTTCCGGCATAAATTGCAATAAATCATGACGTGCACAAGATCAAATAGGGTTGTGTAAGGAGAAAAACGAGCCCGAATTTGATTCGAGGCTTTCATTTCCAAACATAATTGATAAGCGGGATCCTTTTCAACATCCTTGGAAGTAGGAGGTAGAAGGAACGAAGCATCGTCGCCGTCACATATTTTTACGTAGGGAGCTAGGACTTTGTGATAATAACTTAAGAAATTGAAAGGTTGGTCCTTGTCTTGATGGACATTTTCCATGAGCGATTTCATGTTGGTGAAAAGAGCGTGCAGAGCCGCTTTATCGACTTGGGAGTGATTCTCTTCATTGGCGATTTTTTCAATATGCTGGGCGTATTCGTCCATGTATTCGATCATGAACCGTTCGAGCGATTCATACGATTCAAAAGGTTCGGCCTGGGATCGAAAAGGGGCATTCACGCATTGTAATAATCGAATCCCGTTTAATAAAATACGTAACGTGACGGAAACATTACGGATCGGTAAAATACCAGGAATCTCTATGAGAGGAAATGTGCAGGGTACGTTCAAATCTCCCGTCCAATTCGCATATTCTCGAGCTAGACGAGCCGATAAGAACGGATCACTGTCATCAGGAAAGGACGCTTGTAAAATAAAAGCATACGCATCTTGAATTTGATCACATTCCGTGCACTGCAATTGACCATTGACACCTGCTACGATTTTATCGGGACCGTGACACGTTGAAATGAAATCTAGGAACATGGTAACCAAGATCCTACTTGTATTATTCTTATTCTTATCATGCCGTATACACCTATTGAAATAAGACGGGAAATTCGTCGTTCGTATTATGAACGAGGGCAAACGGTTCGTCAAATTGCTCGACACTTGAATGTCGCTCCTTCCACAGTTCAATATTGGATCTGCCGCTCCTCGGAAAATGAGGAGAACTCTCAAACCAAACACAAATCCGGCCGACCTCGAGCCACGACCCAAGAAATGGATCAACGTATTTTTGAAATGTCGACGGGTGATCCCTTTTTACCCGCGACGGATATTGGTCGTCGATTACAAGTGCCTTGTACCGCTCAAACGGTTCGTCGAAGATTAAAAGAAAAAGGATTAGTGTCGCGCATCCCCGTCCGAAAAGATTATTTGCGGGAGATGCATCGTCAACGACGCTACGACTTTGCTTCTCAGCGTGCGGAATGGACGGTTGACGATTGGTCCCGGATTATATTTTCCGACGAGAAAGTATTCAGTTCGATCGGGTACGGTCCTATTCGCGTATGGCGGCCTCGACAGGTCCTGCGTTATCAAGACGAACGTTATTTTTCTTCTGCGTTAGAAGGCCGTCAACGTTCCGGTCGTTTTAATCTCAGTGTCTGGATGTGCATGAGCGGAAAATTTCCCAACCAAATCCGTCGAATCGGGATCCAGCATTTAAATGCCGACTATTACCTCTCTAATATTTTAGAGCCGGTGCTTCTCGATCATAGTCAACCTCCCGATGTTTCTTTAAACCCTTTGATCACCGAACACCGTCTCTTGTTCATGCACGATCTCTCTCCGATCCACACGAGTTTACGCGTCACACAATGGATTCGAGAACATGAAATTCCTATGGTCGAAGACTGGCCTCCTAAAGGAGCTGATTTGAATCCCGTCGAAAATGTTTGGGCGGAATTAGAACGTCGATTAGCGAATCGGGTAGCTCGAAACCGATTGGAATTATTGGACTTGGTCCGCGATGCTTTTTATAGTTTGGAAGAAACTTATTTTGAAACATTAATCGCGTCCATGCCTCGACGAATTGCATCTGTCATAGAACACAGAGGAGGTTGGACAAAATACTAATCATCATCTATAAAAAAAGACACTTCATTTGGTTCTTCAATGAATATATTTATTGACACCATATTTCACTATTTGTTGCAGGGCGATCATAGCCATAAATCGATGACAATATTTCGTTCCACAATACTCACATTTCTGTGGACGACGAGAAGGTTTATAGCTTACTGTCCATACAGATTCAACACGGAGCAATTGATAAATTTTTTTTCGACAATGTTCATTCGCGACATACAGTCTTTGAATATGAAGTTTTCGCAGATCCTCATTCAATTGCTGAATCCATTTGGTATGCGGTCGATACGTTTTCATGTCTCTAGAGGCAAACCGGACACTGTTTGTCAGAGTGTATCCATCAGACGTGATGGCCAGCACACCTATGACACTAGGATGAATTTCAGTTCGATATTTCTTTTTTTTAGTAGAAGAAGTAGAATGAGATGAGGAGGGAAGATCTTCTTCGATTGTAGAACGCATGTGTGGTGGAGAGGATTGGTCCATTATTTCTGAATAATGAGAGGAAGAAGACGAAATGGGCGATAACGGCGGATTGAAATTCAGAGAAGGAGTATCACGAATTGGATTAGGTTTCTTCTTTTTGATCCTACGGCGGACAGGTGGAGGAGAAGGAGTTGGCGATATATCAGACCACGACGTGATATACTCATTCTCCGAAGAAACACATTCATATAAAGGCGAAGAAGGTTGCAAGTCCAAACAGGGTTCATTATCGTCTTCGCACGTCATGATTAAGTCTCCCGTAGCCATCTGTTCTAGACCTATCTGCTCAAGAAAATGAGCCGCGATTCCTTCTGCAATCGTTTATATAGAGAAAGAGTGAGAGGGGGGGAATGAAAGTAGGTAGGAGTAAAAAAGATAAGTCGTTGGGAAAAATATTGCTCTCAGAAAATTTTTAACCTTAAAAAAAAAAAAAAAAAAACTTTTTGTTAATTTTTATCATGTCTTTAGACATGATAAAAATTAACTATACCCTCTTTTTCAAATGATGTTGATAACCTGTTGTCTCGATATGCTTCTAAAAATAGAACATGACACATTTCTTTCTTGGAAATTTATTTTTAGAAACATATTCGAAAGGATGAGACATCATTCTCAGACAAAAAGAAGAGAGAGTTAATTTTTATCATGTCTTAAGACATGATAAAAATTAACCAAAAGTTTTTTTTTTTTTTTTTTTCAAGGCTTAGAAATTTTTTTCTTGGCTTTCAGAAATTTTTCCCAGCGAACTCGATGGACAAAACTATCCAATTTTTTAAGAACGGACTATCGCTCATCTATTTAGGCATTCCGAGTTTCGCTTTAGTTCAATCCGTGTTTCCTTTTAGAATGAGTGTGTGCTCTCCAACATGGTTCTACCCTCTCTTCTCAAGAACCCAGTCCAGTGAAGAATTTAAGGATATCTCCTACCTATCTATCAAAGAAGCTACGCGTAAATTTAATAGAGTTGAATTCAATATGAGTTTTTCTAACATTTTTCATCAATGGATATTCACAAAATTAATAATAAACGCGGAACCACCCGTTTTTTATGAACACAGATTAACGAAAAGAAATACTTTACATTTCGCTATTTTGTTCTCAATGGATGATATCGTTCGGCAACTGATTCTTCTTGGATGCGACATGAACAAACATGATATTTTTGGTTTTACCCCTTTACACTATGCCTGTCAATTACGATGCAAACTCATCGTGGATATGTTGTTGCTTGCTGGTGCAAATGTCCGGTTGTTGCGATCCCAAAACCGTTTTAGAACGCTGGCGAAAAAATGGAAAATTGAAAGAGGAAAATATGCGGTTACTCAATTATGCTGTTGAACCACGTATTCTTAACCTGGAAAATTTATGTTACATAACTATTAGAAAACATATGAGGCATTTCAAAAGGAATGCTCATCATCTCGGATTACCTGACTTAATGGTAAGACGTCTCACCCTCAAAGAATGGTAATAATATTCTTTAAAATAAGATCCCTTAGCCACCCCGCATTTCTCATTTGAAGAATCCATCCTATCTATTCTTTTTTTAAATGTCTCGGGATGTCATCCGACGCATTCTCTCCGCCAAAAAAAAAAACGAGTTCCTCCCACCTACCCCAAAAAGAAGAAGAAGAGGAAATTTCCCATGAGTCTTTTCGAGAACACTCCTTCCCCTCTCTCTTCCTATATATAAAAGAAACCGAGAGAAAAGTTGTCTTTTCTTTTTTTTTCCATCTCATCCTCAGGAGAAAGAGAGAGAGAGAGAGAGAAAACCAAACGCCATGGAGTGGTTACGGCGAGAGTCTTTTTCCCTCGCGATTCGTTTCCGTTTCGCCAAGACAATTCCCCTCACGTTTTACTTGGGGTCGTGCACGCTCTATTTTCGAGGATCGGAACTCGTGACTTGCCTTTCCCAGCAAGGGACTTGGATGAGTTCGAAAAGTCAACGGACTATTCAGCAATGGATCTCTCGAGCCCCTTTTCGCCCTTACCGATCTTTAACGACGGATCTCTGGATCGATACGTCGGACCGCCCTAGCCGGATTCTCCGCTATACCCCTTTTATCACCTTCGATTCCCTGGAAAGACTCCTCAACGATTTGGGTCCAGACGCTCTCCTCTTTTCGACCTGGCTTCAGAGTGTGATGAGAGAACCTCTTCAAATCCAAGAAGATTCTCAGACCGGGGAAACTTATTTTAATCCCGTGGAGAACAAGGTGATGGATTTTCAGTTTCAAAATTTATCGGAACTGTTTCAATGTGCTTTATGTTTTTATTCTTCTTAAAGAGGAGTGGGGGGAAAGAAAACCTAAAAATTGTAGAATAATCATAAAAAATAATTTTGTTTTTCTTTAAAAAAATATTGAGATAGTCCAATCTTGTGGAGGAGGTGGAAAATTCAAAATTATTATCTAAAACAGATATGGCGGTCAGTCCATTTCGATCCACGGAGGAGGATATGTTTGAGATTCTCTGATCCATAGAGGGTTTCAGGAAAAAAAAACTGCGAAAGTTTCCCCCCTATCTCCAAAGAATGGGTATCCAGGTTGAATGCAGAGTACAGACTGATGGGAAGCCGAAACTCAAGTTCCTTAAATAGAAAAAAATGAGAGCTCCTTCTAGAAACAATTTTAGATGTCTTGTTTGGATGAGTGAGTCGACTGGGAAAAATTTCTCAGCGCTGTGGAAAAAAAATTTGAGTAACAAAAAAAGAAAAAAAAACTTTTGGTTAATTTTTATCATGTCTTATAGACATGATAAAAATTAACTCTCTCTTCTTTTTGTCTGGGAATGATGTCTCACCGTTTCGAAAAATAGAACATATCCCATTCTGGAAATTCTATTATTTTAGAAAGGATGATGAGTGATGGTCTATTTTTCGAAACGGTGAGACATCATTCCCAGACAAAAAGAAGAGAGAGTTAATTTTTATCATGTCTATAAGACATGATAAAAATTAACAAAAAGTTTTTTTTTTTTTTTTTTTTTCAATTCAGAAATTTTTCTCTGAGCTTTGCCAATTTTTTTTCCCAGCCAGCTCCATCCATAAAACAACACCTCTCAAAATCTTTTCTCATTTATCTATTTAAACCACTCGAATTTTTTTGCTTTCAATGAGTCCACGCATCTTGGCCTTTTTTCCACTCTGCTCTGAGAAAGATAGAATAGATTGTTTTCGGTGGACCGTCCTGTTGACGCTTCCAATTTATATAGAGAGTTATATATATAGATAGGGTCCCTCCTAACTCCCTCTATTATGACTATTAGTCTTTTTCTTTTTTTTTCCCAAGAAATATACAAAGAATGATCCACAGTTTTTTTTTCCGTTAATGAAAAAACAAATATGCTTCTACCTTCCGACTTCTTTTTAGTACCTCTTTAGGTGTCTCCTCCTTCTGGATCTTTTCCTTCTCCTCTCTTCCTCGCGAGCAGGGAATTGAAAATGCTGTTCAGGATGCAACGCTCGTAAAGACTCCATTTTCTTCCTGGAGAGGGCGTCTACGGCAAACACCGTCTTGTCATGAAATTGGAGTTGGTAGTAAAGAGGTCCGTGAATAATGTACACGGAGCGAGCTCGCAGTCGATAGGGAATCATACGATACCCGTCGGCTTCTGATTCCATTTCCCATCCATAAAGACGGATAGAAGCTTCTCCGGTTTGAAGAATATGAACCCACTCGGGTGAAACGTAAAACAGTTTTAAAAAAGTTCCAGCATCGACGGCGATCACATTTTCCCATCGCAGATAAGCGTGTAAGCGAAAGGTTCCTGCCTCCATCATCGATTGGAAAGCAAAGTGCTTGAAAACTTCGATGGACGAAAAATAATGCAGGATTTTTCCATCGTAACAGGATAAATAGCACATGGTTTCTTGGACGATTTGTTCCATACGCTCCGGGTCCCGAAACCATTCTTCGAAACGGGAGAGAGGTTCCCATTGATCAGCTACATCGAGATGACAGACGGGCGTGATTTCCACCAGGGTAGGTAGAACTGCAACAGCATCGGTCGACATTTTAGTTTTGCTCGGTTGAGAAGGAAGAACGAGAATGAACCCTGTAGGCAGAAAAACTCGGATCTATATAAATACTAGAGGAAAAAAGGCGGGGGGAAGGGAAGTTCTTCCTTCCTCCCAAAGAATAAGAAAAGTGGGTGGAAAGAAAAAAAATCATTTCACTCTCAGGAAAAAAAAAAGAATTTTTTTTCTTGTCAACATGTTGTCTAGACATGTTTCTAAAAATAGATTTCCAACAAAGGTTCATTCTTTTCTTAGAAATCTATTTTTAGAAAAGAATTGACATATCCTTCAAAACAAATTTCTTTTTTTTTCCCTCCCTCCAGCAGCCAACTGGATGGGCAAGCGTTTCGGGTCAGATCAGTCCGTGCTGACATTATTTTTTTTAAATACAATGGAATTAGTATAGGAATGTACTAGAAACTGACCCAAGGTTGAAAAGAAAATATCAAAATCAATACTCACTTCTTGACGATTTCTTTTTTCCAAAAACCTGTTGAAGAATTCTTGATGGGTTATCCAATCTCTAGACCTGTCTGAAGGGAATCCAATCTAAGGTGAGCGCGCATTTACTGACGCGAAACTCGGAATATCTGCATAAATAACAAAACGTCCATTCTTGAAAACTCATCGTCTAGTCCATTGAGTTGGTTGGAGGGGGAGAAAAAATTTCTGAGTAATAAAAAAAAAAAAAAAAAAAAAAACTTTTTGTTAGTTTTTATCATGTCTTATAGACATGATAAAAATTAACTGTCCCCTCTTTTTGTCAAGGAAGGATGTCTCACCGTTTCGAAAACGAAACCAAAACTCATCCTTCTCATGGCAATTATTCCAAGAATGAGTCACGGTTTGTTTTTCGAAACGGTGAGACATCCTTCCCAGACAAAAAGAAGAGAGAGTTAATTTTTATCATGTCTAGAAGACATGATAAAAATTAACAAAAAGTTTTTTTTTTTTTTTTTTATCACTCAGAAATTTTTTCCAAAGCTCTGAGAATTTTTTCCCAGCCGACTCAATGATCCAAACAAGACAGATCCAAATTGTTTCTAGAAGGAACTCTCCCTTCTCTATTTAAACCACTCGTGTTTCCAACTTCAGTTCAGTCTGTGCTGTGAATTCGACCTGGATACACACTTCTCCCTCTTGGAAAGAATTTCTGTGAAGGTATGCGAACATTTTTCTCAGCTCTTAGAAAATTTTACCAGCTGACTTGATCGACGACAGACATCTCGAACATTCTGTTATCTGCGGAAGCCGTTTCATTTTCGTGCAGTCCATGCTGTGGACTCACCTGAATATCCATTGCTCCCTCCCCTTCTGGAAAGGGTCGTAGCTCTTTTAGATCCTCGTCGCTCTTTTTACGTTTCGTTGCATATCTAGGACGAACTTTTTTACCTTATTCCTTTCAAACTCTAATATTGAGGTTGGAGAGCCGTCATGGAAAATCAGCCATGATCCTGAGGAATCTAAACCGACTCCTTGAAAACAGAGCTATGTCATGTTTTTTTTTTTTTTTGATGACAGATTTCCAAGCTCCGAGTAATGAGAAATTTTGAAGTGTTAACGGAAAGGAGGAGACAGAAACCTGGAGAATGGAAATGAAGCTGAGAAAAAATGCTAAGAGCTCAGGAAAAAAAAAGGCTCTTTCCAGGAGGGAGGAGAAGCGCAATTCTAGGTTGAGTGCACAGCACACACGGATCTGAAGTTGGAAACGCGAGGGGTTTAAATAGAGAAGCGAGAGTTTCTTCTAGAAACAATTTTGGATGTCTTGTTGTTTGGATCATCCAGTCGACTGGAAAAAAAATTCTCAGAGCTCTGAAAAAAATTTTCTGAGTGATAAAAAAAAAAAAGCTTTTGGTTAATTTTTATCATGTCTTCTAGACATGATAAAAATTAACTGTCCCTCCTTTTTGTCTAGGAAGGTTGTCTCACCATTTCTAAAAATAGATCATGACTCATTCTTGGAATAATTGCCTTGAGAAAGGGTGAGTGATGGTCTATTTTTAGAAAGGGTGAGACATCCTTCCCAGACAAAAAAGAAGAGAGAGTTAATTTTTATCATGTCTTAAGACATGATAAAAATTAACCAAAAGTTTTTTCTTTTTTTTCAATCTCATCTAGAGAATTTTTTCTAGCCGACTCGATCGACATCACCATTGTTTCTTTTTTTTTAATAATGGACTTACACCTATCCCTTTTAACCCTCCGAATTTGGCTTTGGATCCGTGTCCTTGCTTCCACATTCAGAGCTCTTTTCTTCAACATTTCGTTGCAGGGGAAGAATCAATTCTCTCACGACGTTTAGATATTCTTTCAGAATGCTAGAAAACTCATTCAAAGAAGAAGTATCTAAGGGTGGAGTTGCCGGTTGAGGAAAATTCACGAGTCTTGGAATCGGATTATGCGAATCCGTCTGTATGCCAAACTGTAAAGGAGAACCACCCGCTTTAGGAGAGCATATAATAGTAAGATCCATCTTTTTCCAATTTTTGATTTGAATATACTTGTTTCTTCTTACTCGGAACATTTTCCTTTTTCTTCCTCCTCATCCAGGAACTGAATTCCAGGTGGAAGGGAAGCATTTGTAATAAACTGTTGTTTCTTGGTTCCACACGCCTGACATTTTCCCGTGACCATCGGCCGTCGATTTTTCGACATGCGATAGTGGACGTCGACCGTATCGGTCTTGGTTCGGCATTTCACACACCAAATGGAATACGAAACAGGTTCCGCGTCAGAATGCTCCATTGCAGTAACACACTCTTTATTATTTTCTTCTCTTTTGAGAGAGAGAGAGAGAGAGATCTTAACCACAAGTGTAGATATAAAATTTAGGATACGTTTCGGATCCGTCGGCTCTTTTCGCATACCCCACTTCTTCACAGAGGTATTCCGTTTGCTGATCCGCTCTTCGAGGATAAAACTCGTTTCCCCAAGCATCGGGTGAATGGAACACAACGGGTGAATGGAAAAAAGGAATAGTTCTCTCTATCCAGTCACAGGATGGTTTCTTCTTCTAGAACGGCTCACACTCAACTGAAGCGAAACTCGGAACTCGAAATGTTTAAATAGATCATAGAGTCCATTCCAGAAAGAATCTAGAGATGTCTTGTCCAGCCAAGTTGACTGGGAAAAAAATTTCTGAGTTAAAAAAAAAAAAAAAAAAAAACTTTTGGTTAATTTTTATCATGTCTTATAGACATGATAAAAATTAACTGTCCCCTCTTTTTGTCTGGGAAGGATGTCTCACCCATTCGAAAAAAACAAACCATGACTCATTCTTGGAATTGTTGCTATTAGAAAGGGTGAGTGATGGTCTATTTTTAGAAAGAGTGAGACATCTTTCCCAGACAAAAAGGGGGTTCATTAATTTTTATCATGTCTAGAAGACATGATAAAAATTAACCAAAAGTTTTTTTTTTTTTTTTTTTCAGAGTAACAGAAATTTTTTCCACCCGACTCAATCGACAAGACGTCCCCATTTTTATTTAAGAATGGATTCTTGTTTATTTGTGTAAGCATTCCGAGTTTCGTTTTATATGAGTCTATGTTGTTGAAGAGGAAACATGGGTACCCTCATTTTTTTTTCCTATCTGATTTCTAAGATGAATTCAGTGAGTTCACCTTGACCTTTTCAAATTTTGTTCGTTTACTTTTAGCCTAGAGGTTGACGGATAAATCATTCTGATTTTTTATATATTTTTTTGTGTCACTCTCTCTCTTTCTAAGAAACCTATCTCGTTCCAAGTCTTCTCAAAGTGCTATTGGTTCGTTTCGAGACGAGGTCATTTCACACACACACCCCTCCTCCTCAAAAAGTATATATATATAAATTAAAGGAAGTGATTTTCTATACACACACTTCACCTTTTTGAGTGGTGTCACGATGAGCCTATCCAGTAGAGAACGTCTTAGGGAAAGAATGCGTGAACAGAAACGACGCTGGCGAAGCAATTCAGCTAATCGAGAGCGAGAACGAATACTTCAAAGGGAACGTTATGCTGTTCTTAAAAAGAACTCCCGACCGCGAAAGAAATATCTTCCTCCCAAGCAGTGGGAAAGCTATACGAATTTGCAGTATAAGGATATGTGGTCCGAAGAAGCCTATCAAAAATGTATTCGACAATGTAATAAAGAGCAATACAATTTCCTGATCTACGTTCTCGTCCGTTTGTACACTTATTACGCGTTACCTGAATCGAAACGTCCCCCTCCTCTGGATATTATTGTGCAAGGATCTGCCGGAACGGGTAAATCTTTCCTGATCCAAGCTGTATACCAAACTCTGATTCGAACGTCTCTTTTTAGCGAAGCGTGCTCGGTTCTCAAACTCGCACTTAGTGCTCAAGGAGCGGTCTACATTACGGGAGATACTTTGCATCATGCCCTGCGTCTTCAAATGAACGGGACTTTTGTTCGACCTCTGACCCAAAAGACTTTAGACTATTACAAAAGACTATTACAGACCCCTGTATGCTCCTTTACGGATGGTGATTTTGGATGACGTTTCCACAATCGGATCCAATTTATTTTCGCGCCTCGACCAGCAACTTCGACAATTGTGTCATGTGCCGGATAAGCCGTTCGGGAATGTGCATATGATTAAATTCGGAGATTTGCAGCAGCTCCAACCGATTCGCGACACGCCCATTTTTTATTCTGAAGGGTGGTGGACGCCTCAATCCACGCTCTACTATGAACTAGTCGAATGTATGCGATTCTCTCTGGATTACGAGGAGAGACTCGATCGTTTAACGAGAAATCACTTTTTAGAACCGGACGATGTGGCATTTTTTCAGTCCCGCGTTCGCAGTTTCGACGAAATTCCTCGCGAAGCTATTATTCTCTGTTTTTCGAGCAAGGATGCAGAGAAATATAATATGAAACGTCTCCAATCCCGAGGGACGTACTGTTCGTGTCTGGCTCGAGACGTGATTTATTCCGAGAGCGAAAAATTGCGGAAGAGGATGATGAAACGGAGTCAACATTTACATCGATCTCAGATGGCGAATCTCGAATCCGTCCTCCATTTACAAAGAGGAGCGCGATATCAATTGACTAAAACGCTTGATAGATCCAAAGGATGGATGAATGGAGCGATTGGAACACTACACCAAATAGACCAGTATGAAGACGGAGTTGTGACGCGAGTCTGGCTGCAATTTTCGAATAGTCTAGCTCCTATCGATCGCGTCTCCATTCGTATTGACACCTGTTCGACGAAAACACTCGCATTTTATCGCGAACAGTTTCCTTTGATGTTAGCCGAAGCGATCACGGCTCATAAAGCCCAAGGAGCCACCTTTCCGTCGATCGCAATTTACATGCACGGACCTTTTAATCGATTTCAACAATATGTCGCTTTTTCTCGAGTGACTCAACCCCAGGGATTGTATATTCTGGACCAGTTTCGTCCCCGCATGAAATTGGCGAGCAAGCAAAAATACGAGGAGGAACTGGAGCGATTGCAAAACATGTCCCGGATTCCGTATGATATATCGGCTCGAGAAGAGAACCAAGATCCGTACGAGTTTCTCATGAACCTTCTTCAATGTGGGAATCGTCTTTCCTTCCATCTTTCCAATAGAAACATCTCCCAAGAAAAAGAAGTCGTCAAACTAGAAGAAAAACCTTCTTTCCATGTAAAACCTGTTATAAAATGTGAATCTTAAATCTTTTTTTAAAAATTCAATAAAAAGAAATATTCTCCATCAAAACCCCTCCATTCTTTCAAAGCTTCACAAAACGCTCAACAATGTCCACACAATGGGAAGAGAAAAATCGATCTCAACGGTCCACACAACATGTTGACTCCTCAAAATATGTCTCTCCCAAGTGACAGGATGCTTCTTCTTCAACAGCTGACACTCATCTAAAGCCAAACTGGGAATGCTTAAATAGATAAGCGAGAGTTTATTCTTAAAAAAAATGGCGCTGTCTTGTCAATGGAGAATCGAATCGGCTGGGAAAAAATTTTGAGAGCCGGGAAAAAAAAATTCTCTAACTAAAAAAAAAAAAAAACTTTTGGTTAATTTTTATCATGTCTTATAGACATGATAAAAATTAACTCTACCCTCCTTTTGTCTGGGAATGTTGTCTCTCCGTTTCTAAAAATAGACCAGAACCCATTCTTGGAATTTTATTCTTTTTAGAAAGCATGAGTGATGGTCTATTTTTAGAAACGGTGAGACAACATTCCCAGACAAAAGGGGAAGGTAGTTAATTTTTATCATGTCTAAAGACATGATAAAAATTAACAAAAAGTTTTTTTTTTTTTTTTATAGATTTAGAAAATTTTTTTTCTGGCTCTCAAAATATTTTCCCAGCCGACTCGATTCTCCAATTGACGACACAGCGTCATTTTTTTTAAGAATGGATTCTCGTTTATCTATTTAAGCATTTCGAGTGTCACTTCAGATGAATATCAGCCGTTGAGGAAGAAAAACGCAGATTCCCATTTTCTCATTTCCTTCAGAGAGAGAGAGACCTAGATTTTCGAGACTCGATGACATTTCAAGCATTTTTTGTTTAAGCTATTCGATTTCATATTTGTCTGACGTTCAAGAGTATGATCTCTCGTGGATGGATCTCTTCCACCTCATTCTCTTTCCAGTCGATTTAGAAGGGGAAGGGGAGATTTTTTTCCCTCATGGAGGATGTCTCCTGAATACCGTTCAAAGAGTCTATGGAGAAATTATATGATCAGAGTCACGGATTTTCAGGGCAATCTGCTTCTCAGCTAAAAAAAGGATCTCTCTTTCCCAGTCTGTCTTCGATTGCCTCGTTAACTGTGAAACCCATCGCTTTTCCGATTTTATGGTTCTCCCAGTATAATCAGACAGTCCGTCACAAAAGTATTCGAACACCGGTACCCTATCAGAAAATGACAAGATGGCGTTTTTTTTCTCTTTCTCTCTGTGTGTCGTGTTATTCCATCCTAGGTTTTCTTCTCCCCCCCATCTTGGAAAAAACTGGAAAAAATTGGTTACGATCTCTTTTTGAATGGGGAGATGCCATTTTGAGCAAAAGCTGACGACCCTATCTTGGAGAATGAACATGACCGCTCTACACACCCTTTTACTCTCTCTCTCTCTGTCTCTCTTTTTGAATTGGGAAGCCATTTTGGGAAAAAGCAGACGACCCTATCTTGGAGAATGGAAATGAATGCCTCTCCCTCTCTCTTTGAAATGGGAAGCCATTTTGGGACCCTCTATTCTTGGGGAGGGAGAAAACTGAAGTCTGCATTTCGCTGTCTCTGAATGCGGAAAGCCCTTTTGGGAAAAGCGGACCCTCTTCTTCTGATCTTGGAGAACTGGAAATGAACGCTCTACACGATCTCTCTTTGAATTCAGCAGGTATTTTGGGACCTTCTAATGTTGGAAAACTGAAATGAACGCTCTACACCTTCTCTCTCTCTCTTTCTCTGAAATGGGTAGCCATTTGAAAACTCCCTAACTTTGGAAAAAAACAGAAATGAACGCTCTACACCATCTCTCTTTGAAAATGGGGGGGTGTCATTTTGAGACCTCCCTCCCCTAAACTTGGAAAAAAAACTGAAATGAACGCTCTACACTTTCTCTCTTTGGACATGGGTAGCCCTTTGGGGACCCTCTCCTCTTGGTAGGAAAAAAAAAGAACTGAAGTGAAGGCTCTACACAATCTCTCTTGGAATGGGATCCATATTTCGGGAAACGTGGATCACCTCATGCTGGAAAACTGAAGTGAACCACCAAGATTGGACTCTATATAATATTTTTTTTAAAAAATGACATCATGACCCTCCTCCAATTTGTTATTAAAAAAATTGTTTTTTTTTTTTTGTTTTGGTTTTTATCCCATTTCCGATGTGATTTCAGAAATGCAATTCCATAACAGTTCAATTTCATTCGAGGTTAAATGATCTAAACAGTCTTTGACCCACCCATCTGTATGATTATTTTCTTCTCCTTCCTGTTGCACCAAATTTTGTAAGTCCATATAATCATTCCATACGGGAAGGGCTGGATCCTCACAAGGCTGTCTTGAAACACTTGGAGTCTCTTTGGGATGAGTGGAGGGATCTAGGATGTCTGGACCCGGCTGCGATTCTACCTCCATGATTTCTGGACCCGTTGGAACTTGTTTACCCGGCTGAAATTCTACCTCCATGATTTCTGGACCCGTTGGAACTTGTGAACCCGGCTGTGATTCTGCCTCCATGATTTCTGGACCTGTTGGAACTTGTGGACCCGGCTGACATTCTACCTCTAGGATGTCGGGACTTTTTGAAGCTTGTGGACCCGTCTGACATTCTACCTCTACGATGTCGGGACAGGTTGGAGGAGAAGAAGAAGAGGATACTGGAAGAGGTTCTGTCTGTGAGGAGTTCAAGAGAGGCTGCCTGTTTGAACAAGTCGGGGAAGAAGAAGAAGAAGAAGCTTCTGGATTCTGAAGCGGATCTTGCACGCCAGGTAGGTTCCGGTAAGTCGACCGTTTTTTAAGAGGTAATTTTTTTTCTTCCTCCTCATCTTCAATCGTGATGACTTCAATTTCATTCCGTTGCCGGGTCGATTTTGTTTCGGGCCATGACGACGGTTTGGTCCAGCTCCTCTTATCATCTAAGGAAGGGATGGGTAAAGGTGGCGGAGGGTTTTCTTCTTCTTTTTCTTGAAACATCATCGGCGATTGGAAAGAAATCTCCTCTTTCAATTGTTTCCAAAGCGAGTACGAGCACCGATCGACGAGAAAGAGACTCTTCTGGGTTGTGACGATGAGATATTGCGTTTTCGGGGGAACGACATAGTTTTGAAAAGGTCTTAGAATATATTTCTTATATTTCATCCTGTCGCTGACTTTAAAACTTCTTTCCTTCAGATTGGGGGACGATGATTCGTAATAGGCGAGAGGAGCGGCTGTGGTTTGAACAATATGAACTTCGTCCTCAGCCGTCGTTCTCACTCCAAACGTAAAATATCGTTTCGTGAGAAAAATATTCTTCCACCGAAAACTCGTGCGCGGATCTGTATATCGCCGGTCTGTTTGAATGGGCCGTCTCAAAGCTCGATCCATCCGATTCCAAGAGAAGGGAGATTCCTCTTTCGTTTGTTGCGATTCGAATAAATTTCTGTATATATTCTGAACGAGCAGGTTGGAGGATTCGACATCTTGGTTGAAAGAAACGATCGCTTGATGAGGTGGTAAATGCGGAATAAATGTCGCACAATGACACGCCAAAAAATTTTTCAAGTTGGAGATTTGCTTTAGCGTCTTCAAATCCTCCCCGTTCGAAATCCGTTGAGTTGGAAAAACGTCTAATAGCGACATGGCTCCCAATGGAAAAGAAATGATCTCGCCCAGTACTCTCGTCTTTTTATATATCTATATAGACACACACAGACACACATAGAGGCTCTATGACGTCCGTTTTATTTGTTTTTTTTTGTTTCTCTCTCTCTTCTTTCCAAGAAATCTTATCTCCATGACCTCTTTTTCTTTTCTTAAAAAGATGAATGTGTGTGGGAATGAGGAAGTGAAAGTAATAATTTAATAAACAAAAAAACTATCCAACCATGACCTTTTTTTTCAAAGTGAACCTTTCCAATCCAAGGACGTCCAGAGATAGAGGAAGCAGGGAGAGAGGAGGAGGAGGGAAGGGAAGGTCACACTCTCTTTCTCTCTATAAATAAAAGGGGAGAGCCCCAAAGTCGTATTTTTGTCCAAGTGGATCATGAGGAGGCATCCCCAGCTCACTACGTGTATTCCTTTCAAATATAAATATGTTGATCTTTCCTTTTATATCATCCAAGGAGTCGTTTACCTGAAAGCCTCCGATTTTTCAAAATGTGCGGGTTATTATACCGTGGGGAGTTATCAAAAGATGCGGGACGAATTTTTATCCGACGAAAACGTGTTGATGGCTCGTGACATTCCACCTTTGAATGCACAAAGTTTGTTAATGAAACGAGCCAAATATTTTTACACGTCCCACTTTCTAACCGTCTCGCAAATGAATAGGATTATGGATCGTCTTGAGAAGACAAAAGGGATTCTCGTTCATTTTAGTGAATGGTTGCATAAATGTTTGCACGAACCTCTCTCGATCGAGAAGACTGGGAAGAATACCTATTATATTCTTCTCGAGGACTCTCCTCCTTCGTCTCATCATAGAGAGGCCACGACTTTTGAAAAAATCCTCGAGCAAGAAAAAATAGAATGGTGGAACAACTACCCCATCCCTCTCCCCGAGCATCAAGACGAGCCTGTTCAGAAGAAAAAGAAAAAACCTTTCCAAAAGCCTATCCTCATCCTCCTCGATAATGATGGGGATGAGGAGAAGCCTGTTCAGATTCCTCTCCGTTTGTCAAAACCCGTCGAGGATGAAAAACCTCTCCCTTCCTCAAAACCCCTTGAGGAAGAGAGACCCCTCGAGAAGGAGAAATCTCTCCCATTGTCAAACCTCCTCGAAGATGAAAAACCTCTCCATTTATCAAGACCCCTCGAGAAGGAGGGACCTCTTCCTTTATCAAACCCCCTCGAAGATGAAAAACCTCTCCATTTATCAAGACCCCTCGAAAATGAGGGACCTCTCGATTTGTCAAAACCCCTCGAGGATAAGGGAACCAAAACTTCTCTCTCTTTCGAAGAGGAGGGAACTCTCAATTTGTCAAGACCCCTCAAGAATAAGGGAACCGAAAATCCTCTCCCTTTCTCAAGACTTCTCGAGGAGGAGGAGGAGGAGAGACCGCTCCATGTCTCAAGACAGGACCCCCCTCTATCTCTTGAGGATCCGAGGGAAACGATTCCTATTGAAAAACCATCTATCGACGATCCCCAGAAAAGGTCTTCGGAGGAGATTAGACTTCCATGTAGAAAACGAATCTGCCACAATCATCATCATCATAATAATAATAATATACCCCCTTCTCAACAACAGAATCCTACAACATTTGCAGATAAATGCATTCAAACCAATCCCTTTATAGTAACCCTTTTGATTGGAGAACCCGTGCATTAGCCTCGAAAAATAAAATGAGATTCTAGACTGTTTCTATGACCAGAATGTTAAGCCAATAGATAGGTCTAGCTCAGAATTTTTCTTTTTAAAAGAAAATAAATAAATAATCCAAAGACTATTCGTAAATATAAATGGTAAAGTCTTGAGTCGGCTGGAAAAAAATTTTCAGAGCTGAGAAAAATTCTACAACTCAAAAAAAAAAAAAAAAAAAAAAAAAAAAACTTTTTGTTAATTTTTACCATGTCTTAGACATGATAAAAATTAACGACCCCCTTCCCTTTTCGTCTGGGAATGTTGTCTCACTCTTTTGAAAAACAAATCGCGATTCTTTCATGGAATGATTGCTATTAGAGAAAGCATGAGTCATGATCTATTTTTAGAAAGGGTGAGACATCCTTCCCAGACAAAAAGGGAGGGTCATTAATTTTTATCATGTCTAAAGACATGATAAAAATTAACCAAAAGTTTTTTTTTTTTTTTTTTTTTTTCAGCTCTGAGAAATTTTTTTTCTCCCAGCCGATTCGAGACTTTACCATTTGTTTTTAAGAATGATTTCTCTCTGATCTATTATTTCAAAATTCCAAGTTTCGCTTCAGAACCATCTATGCTGTTGAAGAAGTAACGTGATATATGTATTTTTTTTAATGAGTTCTGTCAAGATTGAATTGTGCAGGATCGACCTTGCGAATTTCTTCTCTGTGTCTTTAAATAATAATGATACCGAACTGCTTTTTGTAGAGCGCAATGGAAAAAACCTTTTGTATGGTTAGGACAATTCATGTGTTCGATCCCATTGTATTTGAGAATCTCTTGCGTCGATCCCGAAATGCAATAAATGGATCTTTGCAACCATTTCTCTAAAAACCGCCGTTTCATTTCTCCTCGCACCCAAATCATGGAAAAAGGTTCCGTCAACATCGTTAACACCCATGGAAAATAACTGTACGGAATTTCACCTTCGTACCACGACAAGCCGTGATAATAATCACTCGCCCACACAGCGGTTCGTTTTTCTTTCTCGGTGAGCATTTGCCATGGAAACGGGGATTTAAAAACAAATACCCCTCGAGAAGTACCGTCCAATGTGACGTAAGCCAACTCTTTCACAATAAAGGCTCCTTGAGAATCGTAGAAACCTTCAAAGTCCAGCACGAGTTCCATGTTTTTTTTTTCTTTTTCTTTCCAAGGTGACCTTTATTATTATGATGATGGATGTGTATTGAGATACGCACGATCTTGATCAAAAAACAAATATATATACAAATGTGACCTTTCCCAGAATTCATACGACCTGTCACGTGCAACCTTCTCTCTATATATATATATAAAAGAGGAGACGGCGAGAGAACGCTATCCATTTTTTCCTTCAGGACACACAGCGAGAGAGAGAGAATTTTGTTTTCTTTTATTCCTCAATTGAAGAAGATGGACATTTTGAGTGCCAAACCTCTCAAAGATTCCTACATTGTTCTGGACATGGAATACTTTCACTGTTATGATCCAAAGACGGGAGATATATGTTTCATCTTGAAAGAACTGGGCTACATCACTTGCGATTTAACCTTATGCGGATCCATGATTTTTCTCCCTCCTGTCCATTACGATGACTTATCGTCCCGCAATCAAGCTGTGGTCAACCAGACTACAAATAACCGACACGGCCTGCAATGGACCGAGGGTCGTCTTTCCTACGAGCATCTTCCTACAATCCTGAAAATACTGACCGAAAATGTGGAGACGATCTACGTCAATGGATACGATAAAGCCGAATTTTTCAGCAAGCTCTGCCAGCGATCCGTTTATGAGTTTTACATCCCAGGGAAAACCGAGTGGCGGAACAAGTCGAAATGCACGCGACACCAATATTTCCAAAAGATGATTCATTGTGCCGAGAACAAGGTGAGAAATTTTCGATACCATTTGATGGAGGGTAGTTACGTTTTCCGGAAATTACATTGTTACCCCTCCGAGAGCAAAGCTGTCGAAGACGAAGAGGAGGCGGAAGAATCTCCCCAGGAGAACTCGTGCGACGATGAGGAGGAGGAGGAGGATGAACTTTCTAATAATAATAATAATAAATGTCTAAGTTGGGATGCTTTAGAGACCCAAGAATATTGGTCTCAACCCTTATCTCACCTAGACCTGAAAGATGATCCTCAAGTGTACTCTTTGTGGTCCTCTTCTAAAATTTGGTCTTGGAGAGAACCCTTGAATGTTCATGAATGAAATGGTATGTAAATCCCTAGAGAAAAAAGTAGAAAAAAAAGTTCCTTTTTTTTGTAATGTGTTGATTTCTTTCCAATCCCATTTCTTTTCCATAACTCCACCCCAATCGACGAGAAGAAGAAGAATTTTCCAAGTTACACAAGACGAATCTTCCAAGTTACACAAGACGTAGAAAGATTTTACAAAGAATTTATAAATCACACGCTCCCACATGATATATGTATAGAGAGAAAAAGACTAGCCAATACGTCAAGACTTCCCTAAACTAAGAGAGACCATGAGTACCGAGGAAACCTTAGCAGAGCAAGTGGAAAGACTTTCAAAGAGATTAGAAGAGTTAAGACGGGATAGATTTACAGTTCCGCCGACTAAAGAGGAAATTATCATCGATTTCAACAAACCGCTGTACTTTCATCCCCTACCCCAAAGAATGAGACGAGTGGACTCGCCGTTGAACAGTTCCCATGAGAAACAAAATGTCACTTATTTGAATAGTCAATTTCAACACATGAATATTTCATAAGTATTTTTTTCCCTAAAGCGTAGGGAGATCGGATCAGTAGTTTTTCCCTTTTCATCGTCGAAAAAGATTGGGAGGAAAAATCTTTCTCAGCTCTCTCAGAAAAATTTTTCAGTCTTTAAAAAAAAAAAAAAAAAAACTTTTTGTTAATTTTTATCATGTCTTAGACATGATAAAATTGTTAATTTTTATCATGTCTTAGACATGATAGTTGTTTTGTAATCTTGACGCGATCCAAGAAAGACTTTTTTTTTTTTTTTTTTTAAATAGGCGGGGGGTGGGGAGAGAAAATATTCTCACGACCCTCAGATATCTTTTCATAAATATATTTTTTATCAAAGTGTTTCTTTCATTCCGATACTTTTAAGAGGTTGGAATGACCCTGACATTTAGATGGGGTCGCGATCCCGACAGATGTCGCGCGAGTATAAAAGTGTGTGTCCTCCACGAGATTTCTTCAGAGAAAAGAAGAAGACGTGAACTGAGCTGGTAAGTCCCTTTGATCCTATGAATATGGTTATCTATAAACTCGATTTGATTCTTTGTTTCTTTTTTTAATAATCATAATAATCATAACTTCATTTAAAAAGAACTCTCTTCTTAACCCTTTGAAAAGAAAAATGTCTCTTTCAAGACGACGACTCTAAAACGTTTTATTGTTTTTTTCCCCCTTTCTAGATCTTCCCTGTTATACATATATACCTTTTCGATTCTTTTTTTTGCTCCTGTTTGTGGAAGACATCACCGTATTCATCGCCATGGCGTGTTCAGAAAACTTTATCTTGCTCGATCTAGAGGGTTTCCAGTCCTACAACCACAAGAAGGGTGAATACCTACGTTTTAAAAGAATTGGGCTATGCGACAAAAGATTTTTTGACCGTGGGATCGTTGACGTTTGCTCCTCCTCACCCCTTCCACCAACTGAGTGAAAAAAACCAAAAGACGAATGCCTGGCTGACGAGAAACCGGCACGGACTTCGTTGGAACGAGGGTCATATTCCCTACAACCATTTAGGACGCATTCTCCAATCGCTCACTCACAGCTTCTCCACGATTTATGTGGTGGGATGCCAGAAAGCTAAATTCTTTGCTACAGGCTTGGATTATCAAAAACCCGTGACGGAAATTTATGTGCCAGATGGAATCATTTGGAAGTATCGGGAAAAATGTGCCCGACATCATCAAAGGATGAAGTATTTCCATTGTGCCGAAAACAAAGTGCGCAACTATCGATGGCATATTACGTAAGGAGATTTTCATATCAATCACGTCTATCCAGACGGAACGGAGAAAGAGGAGAGGATTCAGGAGGAAGCAGACAATCCTCTGCAAGCTTTAAGATAAGGCCTACGATCAGTTAGAGAAGGATCCGTCCCCAAAAGCGTACGATAACCTCATCCAGAAATGGGATAATCTGTCCTGTTTCCAAGTGATGGAACATCCGGATGAGCATACGCCTTTAAACTTGATGGGCTCTTCTTCTTTGTCGTCAACTTCCTCCAATAACTCGAGGAAGACGGAGGGTTGGGGAGACATACCTGAAAATATTCCCCATTACGATCCAGCAGCCTGTTGGCACGAACATTCCAAAGAATCTCATGAGACCCCCAAAATATCTTCAGAGGATCCAAAGACAAAATCCACTGAGTGTTGGGACAATGAACGGACGACTCATGCTCTAAAATCCACTAAGACTATGTCCACTGAGTGTTGGGACAATGAACAGACGACTCATGCTCCAAAATCTACTGAGACTATGTCCACTGAATGTTGGGACAATGAACGGACGACCCATGCTCCAAAATCGACTGAGACTATGTCCACTGAGTGTTGGGACGATGAAACCGAAAAGACGACAGAGAATTGGGATGACCGTTCTCAAAAGTATTTGAATTGATATATACATAAACTCAGGAGGAAAAAAAATAAAGAAAAGATTTTTAGAAATAAGTAGGGAAAGGTTCTCCGCTTTCCCTATATTTATGGAAATGGACTGAGAAGAGAGAGAGAGAGACGAATCAGGAGACCAAAAGAAAATGGGTCTTGGAAGGAATGAGTGCAAATGCATTCGATTCCTTCCGAGACCCATTTTTTTTGGGGTCCCTCTCTCATCCAATCTTGGAAAAGAACTTTGTCCTATTTTTCTAGGTCCATTCAAAAAGAAATGAATCTATCCATAAATTTTCTTAAAAGAAAAAAAAAAAACAAAAAGATCCTTTACCTCATGACGGTCCAAAGTCGAGAATCTTGGAAAAAGTTATCCACTCTCTCCATCCAGTCAAGCTTCTCTGTAGAAAATCTAGTAGGTGCATCTGCATTCTTGAACACCCGGCAGTTATTATTGGACGCGAAACGTCGAATGCTGAAATAGTTAACAGTGAGCCCATTCTTAAAGAAACGGGGATGTTTTATTCATCCAGTCGAGTGCGGAAAAATTTCTGAGAGCCGGAGAAAAATTTCTCTGACTGAAAAAAAAAAAAACCCTTTTAGTCTGAAAATTGATGTCTTCAATTTTTCGAAAATTGAAGCCATCAATTTTCAAATTTTCAGAATAAAAAGGGGGGTAATTTATTTTTCAGAAACTTTTCCCAGCCGACTCGATGTGAATAAAACTTTACTGTTTGTTAAGAATGTTATTTAATGGATCGATTTCAACCTATCGAGTTTCGCTTGAGTTCCGGCCGTGCTGTGGGCCCACCTGGATACAAGTTTTTCCCTTTTGGAATAGAATAAAACTTTACTGTTTTTTAAGAATGTTATTTAATGGATCGATTTCAACCTATCGAGTTTCGCTTGAGTTCCGGCCGTGCTGTGGGCAAACCTGGATACACGTTTTCCCCTTTTGGAATAGAATTTCCGTCAAGGTAGGCTATTTTTCCTCTTTTTGCATTTTTCATGTCATTTCATTTGTATTACAATATACTGAAAACGGGTGTTCGAACTGATTTTTGAGCTATTTCTATACAAATGGAGCTCGATCCAAGAAAGAAATGATGTCTTTTTTTTAATTTTGTGGACAGCCAATTTGTATTGGAATATGCTGAAAACGGGCATTCACGTCGGTTTTCAGTATATTACAATACAAGTGGAGCTGGATCCAAGAAAAAAATGATGTCTTTTTTTTATGTTGTGGACAGCCAATTTTGTATTGGAATATACTGAAAACGGGCGTTCACGTTGGTTTTCAGTATATTACAATACAAGTGGAGCTGGATCCAAGAAAAAAATGATGCTTTTTTTTTATTTTGTGGACAGCCAATTTTGTATTGGAATATACTGAAAACGGGCGTTCACGTTGGTTTTCAGTATATTACAATACAAGTGGAGCTGGATCCAAGAAAGAAATGATGTCTTTTTTTTATTTTGTGGACAGCCAATTTTGTATTGGAATATACTGAAAACGGGCGTTCACGTTGGTTTTCAGTATATTCCAATACAAGTGGAGCTGGATCCAAGAAAAAAATGATGTCTTTTTTTTTATTTTGTGGACAGCCAATTTTGTATTGGAATATACTGAAAACGGGCGTTCACGTTGGTTTTCAGTATATTCCAATACAAGTGGAGCTGGATCCAAGAAAAAAATGATGTCTTTTTTTTTATTTTGTGGACAGCCAATTTTGTATTGGAATATACTGAAAACGGGCGTTCACGTTGGTTTTCAGTATGTTACAATACAAGTGGAGCTGGATCCAAGAAAGAAATGATGTCTTTTTTTTATTTTGTGGACAGCCAATTTTGTATTGGAATATACTGAAAACGGGCGTTCACGTTGGTTTTCAGTATATTACAATACAAGTGGAGCTGGATCCAAGAAAGAAATGATGTCTTTTTTTTTATTTTGTGGACAGCCAATTTTGTATTGGAATATACTGAAAACGGGCGTTCACGTTGGTTTTCAGTATATTCCAATACAAGTGGAGCTGGATCCAAGAAAAAAATGATGTCTTTTTTTTTTATTTTGTGGACAGCCAATTTTGTATTGGAATATACTGAAAACGGGCGTTCACGTTGGTTTTCAGTATGTTACAATACAAATGGAGCTGGATCCAAGAAAAAAATTATGTCTTTTTTTTATTTTTTGTGGACAGCCAATTTTGTATTGGAATATACTGAAAACGGGCATTCACGTTGTTTTCAGTATATTTCAATACAAGTGGAGCTCGATCCAAGAAAAAAATGATGTCTTTTTTTTATTTTGTGGACAGCCAATTTTGTATTGGAATATACTGAAAACGGGCGTTCACGTTGGTTTTCAGTATATTTCAATACAAATGGAGCTCCATCCAAGAAAATAATGATGTCTTTTTTTTACTTTGTGGACAGCCAATTTTGTATTGGAATATACTGAAAACGGGCGTTCACGTTGGTTTTCTGTATATTCCAATACAAATGGAGCTCCATCCAAGAAAAAAAATGATGTCTTTTTTTTATGTTGTGGACAGCCAATTTTGTATTGGAATATACTGAAAACGGGCGTTCGAGTCGGTTTTCAGTATATTCTAATACAAATGGAGCTCCATCCAAGAAAAAAATGATGTCTTTTTTTATGTTGTGGACAATCAAAGTCGTCCCCGGACAATTTTATACCGAATTTGTATAGAAATATACTTAAAATGGGCTTGGAAGGGGGGCGGAGTCCAAACAAAGTCGTCCCCGGACCATCGTGATGACCAGACATATTGCCTTTTCAACAGCCCGTATTATTCTGAACAAAAACGTGGAATACTTTTATAGAAAAGAGAAGAATTGAAAGTGAAAGTCAAAAAGCAAAATGGGATCGGCTGGGAAAAATTTCTGAGAGCCGAGAAAAAATTCTGAGTCAGAAAAAAAAAAGAAAAAATATATAATATATATATTGTATAATATATATATTATATAATATATATTATATAATATATATATTATAAATACTTTTTGTTAATTTTTATCATGTCTAGAAGACATGATACGAGACGGAAAAATTGAGAACGGAAAAAAAAATACAAAAGCCATGCTGCTCAAACTGGAATATAACGATGACTATTACGTGCACGCGTATGTGGATCTAGGATTCCTGTACTGGAATGCCAAAGATATCTTGACTCTCTTGCCTACGAACGTCTCGCATACGACGAGTGTTCTCCAATTCTTTTTTCCTAATCGACACCATTTTCTTCGACTAGGCGATTTGGACAACTACTCCAAAGAATGGGGTCAACCGAACCAGATTGTCCTCACTTCGAATGAAGCGGCCTTCGTCGCTTCGAAATCCCTGCATAACAAGTCGCTCTTCCCTTGGATGTGTAAAATATTCATGAGACCTCTGAAGAAAATTGAGGAGGACGGGGAAACGTATATCACTCTCCGAGAGACTGTGCAAGACGAACAAGAAAGGAAAAAGAGTCCTCTTTTTTTCATCACTCAATTCGGGATCCATCATCTCCCCAAAATCATCCAGAGACATCAAGCCTTCGTTGAAAAGTATCAGAAAGAGGACGATGGTGATGGTGATGATGATGATGATGATGCGATATGGTCTCCAGTCGCTTAAAGAAGGGGAAACGTTCTCCGCTTTCGCTATTCCATAGACTGGAGAGTTGAATCAGGAGACCAAAAAAAATGGGTCTTGGAAGGAATGAGTGCATTTCAAAATGCATTCGATTCCTTCCAAGACCCATTTTTTTGGGCCACTCTCTCCTCCAATATTGGGAGAGAGAGAGAAAAGAAATTTATCATCTCCTGTCCACCCAAAAAAGAAACTATGTATTTTTGTTTTTCTGGATGCGGCCGAATTTGTAGAGGAATCGTCCAGAAACCGGCCCTCAAGCCCATTTTCAGACTATTTCTATACATATTCGGTCCGGGGACGACTTTGTTTGGACATCATTTCTATATAGAAGTGAAATTTGTATAGCCATTTCTAAAGAATCTCAGAGAAAACTAAAAGCGAGATTGCAAAAAAAGAAATAGCCTCCAGTGAACACAATTCCAACGACAGTGGATAGGAAAAGTGAAGAGTTGAAAGTGAAAGTCGAAAAACGAAATGGGATCCGCTAGGAAAAATTTCTCAGAGCTCAGAAAAAAATTCTGAGATGTAAAAAAAAAAAAAAAAAAAAAAAAAAAAAAAAAAAAAAAAACTTTTTGTTAATTTTTATCATGTCTTCTAGACATGATAAAAATTAACTCACCCCCCTTTTGTCTGGGAATGTTGTCTCCCACTTTCTAAAAATAGACCATGACTCATCCTTTTAAATTCCAAGAAAAGACTGGGTTCTGGTCTATTTTTAGAAACGGTGAGACAACATACCCAGACAAAAGGGGGATCAGTTAATTTTTATCATGTCTAGAAGACATGATAAAAATTAACAAAAAGTATATATATATATTATATATATATATATATATTATATATTTTTTCTTTTTTTTTTTCTGACTCTGAATTTTTTCTCGGCTCTCAGAAATTTTTCCCAGCCGATCCCATTTTGCTTTTTGACTTTCACTTTCAATTCTTCTCTTTTCTATAAAAGTATTCCACGTTTTTGTTCAGAATAATACGGGCTGTTGAAAAGGCAATATGTCTGGTCATCAAGATGGTCCGGGGAGGACTTTGTTTGGACTCCGCCCCCCCCCTCCAAGCCCATTTTAAGTATATTTCTATACAAATTCGGTATAAAATTGTCCGGCGACGACTTTGTCCGGAGACGACTCTATCCAGGGACGACTCTGTTTGGACTCAACCATGACGTCATTTTAATATAGTGGAATGTGTATAGAAATAGTCGGAAAAAGGACTCGAACGCCCGTTTTCAGTATATTCCAATACAAAATTGATTGTCCACAACATAAAAAAAGACATCATTTTTTTCTTGGATGGAGCTCCATTTGTATTAGAATATACTGAAAACAGACTCGAACGCCCGTTTTCAGTATATTCCAATACAAAATTCGCTGTCCACAACATAAAAAAAAGACATCATTCTTTTCTTGGATCCAGCTCCACTTGTATTGGAATATACTGAAAACCAACATGAACGCCCGTTTTCAGTATATTCCAATACAAAATTGGCTGTCCACAAAATAAAAAAAAGACATCATTTTTTTCTTGGATCCAGCTCCACTTGTATTGTAATATACTGAAAACCAACGTGAACGCCCGTTTTCAGTATATTCCAATACAAAATTGGCTGTACACAAAATAAAAAAAAAACATCATTTTTTTCTTGGATCCAGCTCCACTTGTATTGTAATATACTGAAAACCAACGTGAACGCCCGTTTTCAGTATATTCCAATACAAAATTGGCTGTCCACAACATAAAAAAAAGACATCATTTTTTTCTTGGATCCAGCTCCACTTGTATTGTAATATACTGAAAACCAACGTGAACGCCCGTTTCCAGTATATTCCAATACAAAATTGGCTGTCCACAACATAAAAAAAAGACATCGTTTTTTTCTTGGATCCAGCTCCATTTGTATTGTAATATACTGAAAACCAACGTGAACGCCCGTTTTCAGTATATTCCAATACAAAATTGGCTGTCCACAACATAAAAAAAAGTCATCATTTTTTTCTTGGATCCAGCTCCATTTGTATTGAAATATACTGAAAACCGACGTGAATGCCCGTTTTCCGTATATTCCAATACAAAATTGGCTGTCCACAACATAAAAAAAGACATCATTTTTTCTTGGATCCAGCTCCATTTGTATTGAAATATACTGAAAACCAACGTGAACGCCCGTTTTCAGTATATTCCAATACAAAATTGGCTGTCCACAACATAAAAAAAAGACATCATTTTTTTCTTCGATCCAGCTCCATTTGTATTGAAATATACTGAAAACCGACGTGAATGCCCGTTTTCAGTATATTCCAATACAAAATTGGCTGTCCACAACATAAAAAAAAGACATCATTTTTTTCTTGGATCCAGCTCCATTTGTATTGAAATATACTGAAAACCGACGTGAACGCCCGTTTTCAGTATATTCCAATACAAAATTGGCAGTCCACAAAATAAAAAAAAAAGACATCATTTTTTTCTTGGATCGAGCTCTATTTGTATTGAAATATACTGAAAACCGACTCAAACACCCGTTTTCAGTATATTCCAATACAAATTGGCAGTCCACAAAATAAAAAAAAGACATCATTTCTTTCTTGGATCGAGCTCTATTTGTATTGAAATATACTGAAAACCGACTCAAACACCCGTTTTCAGTATATTCCAATACAAATTGGCAGTTCACAAAATAAAAAAAAACATCATTTCTTTCTTGGACCGAGCTCTATTTGTATTCAAATATACTTAAAATCGACTCAAACACCCGTTTTCAGTATATTCCAATACAAATTGGCTGTCCACAAAATTAAAAAAAAGACATCATTTCTTTCTTGGATCGAGCTCCATTTGTATAGAAATAGCCTAGAAATCAGTTCGAACGACCGTTTTCAGTATATTGTAATACAAATGAAATGACATGAAAAATGCAAAAAGAGGAAAAGTAGCCTACCTTGACGGAAATTCTATTCCAAAAGGGGAAAACTTGTATCCAGGTTTGCCCACAGCACGGCCGGAACTCAAGCGAAACTCGATAGGTTGAAATCGATCCATTAAATAACATTCTTAAAAAACAGTAAAGTTTTATTCTATTCCAAAAGGGGAAAACTTGTATCCAGGTGGGCCCACAGCACGGCCGGAACTCAAGCGAAACTCGATAGGTTGAAATCGATCCATTAAATAACATTCTTAACAAACAGTAAAGTTATATTCACATCGAGTCGGCTGGGAAAAGTTTCTGAAAAATAAATTACCCCCCTTTTTAGTCTGAAAATTTGAAAATTGATGTCTTCAATTTTCGAAAAATTGAAGACATCAATTTTCAGACTAAAAGGGTTTTTTTTTTTTTTTTCAGTCAGAGAAATTTTTCTCCGGCTCTCAGAAATTTTTCCGCACTCGACTGGATGAATAAAACATCCCCGTTTCTTTAAGAATGGGCTCACTGTTAACTATTTCAGCATTCGACGTTTCGCGTCCAATAATAACTGCCGGGTGTTCAAGAATGCAGATGCACCTACTAGATTTTCTACAGAGAAGCTTGACTGGATGGAAAGAGTGGATAACTTTTTCCAAGATTCTCGACTTTGGACCGTCATGAGGTAAAGGATCTTTTTGTTTTTTTTTTCTTTTAAGAAAATTTATGGATAGATTCATTTCTTTTTGAATGAACCTAGAAAAATAGGACAAAGTTCTTTTCCAAGATTGGATGAGAGAGGGACCCAAAAAAAATGGGTCTCGGAAGGAATCGAATGCATTTGCACTCATTCCTTCCAAGACCCATTTTCTTTTGGTCTCCTGATTCGTCTCTCTCTCTCTCTTCTCAGTCCATTTCCATAAATATAGGGAAAGCGGAGAACCTTTCCCTACTTATTTCTAAAAATCTTTTCTTTATTTTTTTTTCTCCTGAGTTTATGTATATATCAATTCAAATACTTTTGAGAACGGTCATCCCAATTCTCTGTCGTCTTTTCGGTTTCATCGTCCCAACACTCAGTGGACATAGTCTCAGTCGATTTTGGAGCATGGGTCGTCCGTTCATTGTCCCAACATTCAGTGGACATAGTCTCAGTAGATTTTGGAGCATGAGTCGTCTATTCATTGTCCCAACACTCAGTGGACATAGTCTTAGTGGATTTTAGAGCATGAGTCGTCCGTTCATTGTCCCAACACTCAATGGATTTTGTCTTTGGATCCTCTGAAGATATTTTGGGGGTCTCATGAGATTCTTTGGAAGGTTCGTCCCAACAGGCTGCTGGATCGTAATGGGGAATATTTTTAGGTATGTCTCCCCAACCCTCCGTCTTCCTCGAGTTATTGGAGGAAGTTGACGACAAAGAAGAAGAGCCCATCAAGTTTAAAGGCGTATGCTCATCCGGATGTTCCATCACTTGGAAACAGGACAGATTATCCCATTTCTGGATGAGGTTATCGTACGCTTTTGGGGACGGATCCTTCTCTAACTGATCGTAGGCCTTATCAAAAGCTTGCAGAGTATTGTCTGCTTCCTCCTGAATCCTCTCCTCTTTCTCCGTTCCGTCTGGATAGACGTGATTGATATGAAAATCTCCTTCCGTAATATGCCATCGATAGTTGCGCACTTTGTTTTCGGCACAATGGAAATATTTCATCCTTTG
Source organism: Stegodyphus dumicola (assembly GCF_044657685.1). Lineage (NCBI taxonomy): Eukaryota > Metazoa > Arthropoda > Arachnida > Araneae > Eresidae > Stegodyphus > Stegodyphus dumicola. Next base: position 64,195,787 of record NC_140778.1, on the reverse strand, counting down.
ATGATGTCGGGCACATTTTTCCCGATACTTCCAAATGATTCCATCTGGCACATAAATTTCCGTCACGGGTTTTTGATAATCCAAGGCTTTAGCAAAGAATTTAGCTTTCTGGCATCCCACCACATAAATCGTGGAGAAGCTGTGAGTGAGCGATTGGAGAATGCGTCCTAAATGGTTGTAGGGAATATGACCCTCGTTCCAACGAAGTCCGTGCCGGTTTCTCGTCAGCCAGGCATTCGTCTTTTGGTTTTTTTCACTCAGTTGGTGGAAGGGGTGAGGAGGAGCAAACGTCAACGATCCCACGGTCAAAAAATCTTTTGTCGCATAGCCCAATTCTTTTAAAACGTAGGTAAATTCACCCTTCTTGTGGTTGTAGGACTGGAAACCCTCTAGATCGAGCACGATAAAGTTTTCTGAACACGCCATGGCGATGAATACGGTGATGTCTTCCACAAACAGGAGCAAAAAAAGAATCGAAAAGGTATATATGTATAACAGGGAAGATCTAGAAAGGGGGAAAAAAACAATAAAACGTTTTAGAGTCGTCGTCTTGAAAGAGACATTTTTCTTTTCAAAGGGTTAAGAAGAGAGTTCTTTTTAAATGAAGTTATGATTATTATGATTATTAAAAAAAGAAACAAAGAATCAAATCGAGTTTATAGATAACCATATTCATAGGATCAAAGAGACTTACCAGCTCAGTTCACGTCTTCTTCTGTTCTCTGAAGAAATCTCGTGGAGGACACACACTTTTATACTCGCGCGACATCTGTCGGGATCGCGACCCCATCTAAATGTCAGGGTCATTCCAACCTCTTAAAAGTATCGGAATGAAAGAAACACTTTGATAAAAAATATATTTATGAAAAGATATCTGAGGGTCGTGAGAATATTTTCTCTCCCCACCCCCCGCCTATTTAAAAAAAAAAAAAAAAAAAAGTCTTTCTTGGATCGCGTCAAGATTACAAAACAACTATCATGTCTAAGACATGATAAAAATTAACAATTTTATCATGTCTAAGACATGATAAAAATTAACAAAAAGTTTTTTTTTTTTTTTTTAAAGACTGAAAAATTTTTCTGAGAGAGCTGAGAAAGATTTTTCCTCCCAATCTTTTTCGACGATGAAAAGGGAAAAACTACTGATCCGATCTCCCTACGCTTTAGGGAAAAAAATACTTATGAAATATTCATGTGTTGAAATTGACTATTCAAATAAGTGACATTTTGTTTCTCATGGGAACTGTTCAACGGCGAGTCCACTCGTCTCATTCTTTGGGGTAGGGGATGAAAGTACAGCGGTTTGTTGAAATCGATGATAATTTCCTCTTTAGTCGGCGGAACTGTAAATCTATCCCGTCTTAACTCTTCTAATCTCTTTGAAAGTCTTTCCACTTGCTCTGCTAAGGTTTCCTCGGTACTCATGGTCTCTCTTAGTTTAGGGAAGTCTTGACGTATTGGCTAGTCTTTTTCTCTCTATACATATATCATGTGGGAGCGTGTGATTTATAAATTCTTTGTAAAATCTTTCTACGTCTTGTGTAACTTGGAAGATTCGTCTTGTGTAACTTGGAAAATTCTTCTTCTTCTCGTCGATTGGGGTGGAGTTATGGAAAAGAAATGGGATTGGAAAGAAATCAACACATTACAAAAAAAAAGGAACTTTTTTTTCTACTTTTTTCTCTAGGGATTTACATACCATTTCATTCATGAACATTCAAGGGTTCTCTCCAAGACCAAATTTTAGAAGAGGACCACAAAGAGTACACTTGAGGATCATCTTTCAGGTCTAGGTGAGATAAGGGTTGAGACCAATATTCTTGGGTCTCTAAAGCATCCCAACTTAGACATTTATTATTATTATTATTAGAAAGTTCATCCTCCTCCTCCTCCTCATCGTCGCACGAGTTCTCCTGGGGAGATTCTTCCGCCTCCTCTTCGTCTTCGACAGCTTTGCTCTCGGAGGGGTAACAATGTAATTTCCGGAAAACGTAACTACCCTCCATCAAATGGTATCGAAAATTTCTCACCTTGTTCTCGGCACAATGAATCATCTTTTGGAAATATTGGTGTCGCGTGCATTTCGACTTGTTCCGCCACTCGGTTTTCCCTGGGATGTAAAACTCATAAACGGATCGCTGGCAGAGCTTGCTGAAAAATTCGGCTTTATCGTATCCATTGACGTAGATCGTCTCCACATTTTCGGTCAGTATTTTCAGGATTGTAGGAAGATGCTCGTAGGAAAGACGACCCTCGGTCCATTGCAGGCCGTGTCGGTTATTTGTAGTCTGGTTGACCACAGCTTGATTGCGGGACGATAAGTCATCGTAATGGACAGGAGGGAGAAAAATCATGGATCCGCATAAGGTTAAATCGCAAGTGATGTAGCCCAGTTCTTTCAAGATGAAACATATATCTCCCGTCTTTGGATCATAACAGTGAATGTATTCCATGTCCAGAACAATGTAGGAATCTTTGAGAGGTTTGGCACTCAAAATGTCCATCTTCTTCAATTGAGGAAAAAAAGAAAACAAAATTCTCTCTCTCTCGCTGTGTGTCCTGAAGGAAAAAATGGATAGCGTTCTCTCGCCGTCTCCTCTTTTATATATATATAGAGAGAGAAGGTTGCACGTGACAGGTCGTATGAATTCTGGGAAAGGTCACATTCGTATATATATTTGTTTTTTGAATAATATCGTGCGTATCTCAATACACATCCATCATCATAATAATCATACTAATAACCTTCAACAGTAATCAAATTTTCTTCAGTAGCATTGTTAATAAAACTTGAACATTACACATTTCATTTCTTTTCAAGAGTCATTTGAACTATGTTCCTTACACCAGCAGTGGTTTGCTAATTTTGATGACCATGGGAATACATCAAACTATTCTGTCACAGATAATCAGTAATAAATAGTATTTATTATTAAAATTTAATAATCTATTTATGTCACACCTGCCATCCTCTGAAAGGTTATTGTAAGAAAAGCATTAACAATATATTGTTACAATTTTACGCCATAAAAATTGATTTATTATCATAGTTTTAGGTGACAATAAACAATAATAAAAATAAAAGCATTACTTAATTATTTAAAACGCACATTTTTGCGGAGTACGAAAACGAATTATTTGAGCGTTTCGAACCCCATGGTTCTGCGTGCGTACAGCTGTTAATAATTAAGAACACAACATGAACAGCCGTGTTACAAATTAGCATTCACCCCTCCCGCTTTATTTTCTTCCTTTCATCCCGAACCGAGAACCGGGATCTACGAAAATATTTCTATCTATTCGTTGTTAAAAAATTAAGAAAAAAAGTAATAAATAAAAGAAGAATAATAGAAATCTGCAAACGCGAAGAACCACAGTGATAACGAAACAAAATGGACCCAAGATGAATGGTTGCAACAAGCGAATAGGTTGAATCCGCTGGGTTACCAGATTTTAACTATTATCGCCAAATTTGGCAATGTTTACATTCACCGGGTTCTCTCCGGAAGTGCTTCCATTTGTTCTATTAGAGTCAGAGAAGTGTTATTTTCGTATATTTGCATCGAATTCTAGAATGACTGACGAAGAGGAAACCGAAATTATAGTAACAACTGCGTCTGTCGCCAAGGTAAGCGTTAAAGATCCTCCTTTTTGGAAGCCATATCCTAAAATATGGTTATTTGGTAAAATCCTAGTATACAGTGCAGTCTTGGCGTGACTTTGAAAATTATCGCCAACACAAAAATGATCCAAATAACGTCTATATATATATACAGTGTCTCACAAAAGTGATAGGACACTTGTGCTTTACGAAAGGAAACTGTAGTAAACTAAATTAAAAAAACATGTAAAAATTTTTTGTGGGTGTGTTTCATACTTAAATTTAGTAACAATTATTACATAACATACATTTTTTCAAAATATTAAAATAGTAATTTAATAAAAATACAACTGTTTAGAACGGAGCAAAAAGTGGCTCACATAAGTGATGGGACACTTACTTTTCCATCAAATATTTATCCAAAAATTTTACTTCTTAAAATGTTTTAATATTTTGTTGGATTTCCTTTTACTTTTAAAACGTGATTTAATCTTCTTGGGATGGATTCGACTAATTTTTTTGTGATTTCTGGAGTGATTTTACCACATTCTTCTTGAAGCAATGATTTTAATTGTTGTTTTGAAGAAATGGTGTGTTTGCGAATTCTTGATTCCAATTCTTGCCAAATATTCTGTATGGGATTTAAGTCTGGAGATTGTGGTAGTGTTTTTATTATTTCAGGACAGTTATACAGCAGCCAGAGTCTAACGTTCAAAGCAGTGTGCTTGAGGTCATTGTCCTGGTAGAATTTAATATCGTTATGAAGGGTCAATTTTCGTGCTGAAGATATCAAATTTTGATTTAAAACGTCAATATACTTGTCCTGATCCATTAGACTGTCAATAAAAACAAGATTACCAACTCAAGCGGACGACATACACCCCCATACCATAACTCCTCCTCCACCATCTTTTACTGTTGGCACCAAGTTCTGTTTGCGAAACTCTTTCCTGGGTTTTCTCTACACCAAGATTCTACTGTCAAAACCAAATTTATTAAATTTACTCTCATCAGCAAATATAACATCATTCCAATAATCAGAGTTCTTATTTATGTTGGATTTTGCGTAAGCCAGTCTGAGTTTTCTATTCTTTCCACTTACGAAGAATTTTTTCCTGGCTGCTCTACCGTGATATCCAGCAGATCGAATGTCACAGGTATCTGATATTTTGCTATGTCCACCACAAGATAATAAATATGAAGCAATTAAAAATAGACTAACTTCATTATATGCTAGTTCAGAGACTCAAAAAACCCAAAAATTACTGAGTGAATTAGAAATGGGTGACAAAAAGCCATCTCAATTGCTGTGTGAAATGCATAATTTGGTGGGCGATAAAGTAACAGATACTTTCCTAAAAACATTGTGGCTACAACGTTTACCCATTAATATGCGTAGCATTATGTCTGTTAGTAGTAAAGATTTGTCAAAAGTGGCTACAATCAACACCGACTCTACTTCAAGCCTAAGCGCGCTGTTCGAAAATTCCTGCGACGTCACGACTTCCGGTCCATGGACCTTATAAGAGATAGACAAACTCAGTGAGCGGGGCGCGCGTCACCGACATGTCGGGAAGAAAGAGTAGGGATGATCTGGTTTACTTTAACACTGAAACCTATGGCGTTTGTATCACATAACTCTTTTTAATTATTAAATGTGATACGTTGTATAGTGATGAGATTATGAAAACCACAGTTTTTTCCAAATAAGATTTAATATATCTCATTAAAGCACTTTTTACTGCATTTCGTGCATTTTTTCACGCGTAATTCTTGTACAAACATCTTTATTTTGGTAAAACGGTAAAAACTCTAAGCATAAAATGGTTGATCTTTACAATATGGTAACTGGTAGTTTGGCGACATTTTGGAGGCGATAAAGGTTACTACCTGGGACTTTGGTAATAATGTGAGCAGTACTCAGTTCCGATTACGCATTATTTTGTGTGGGGGAAATGAGAGATCATGGGATATGTCATGTGATATTAATGGACGAATTACGGTTCTTTAATCGGAAAAGGGGGGAATTTGGACAAGTATCTGTGGATGTATATTATTTGTATTAAGCTTCATTGTGTGTTGTGTGAAGTAGGGTTGAATAATTTTGGGATTGTATGGCGCTGTCTAAAGTGAATTGTAGATGTGATAAAGAGAATTTTTTTTTTTATCAAATTCTATCAAATTCGGAAAAAAAAAATCGTTCAGTAATTTTATTGAATCCATAATAAAAGTGTATCCACCATGTAAGGAAGATTCGGAAGAAGATTAGGTTAGTTAGACTTTGTTAAGAATGTGAGTAGTATTCGGTTCTGATTACGCATTATTTTGTGTGAGGGAAATGAGAGATCATGGGATATGTTATGTGATATTAATGGACGAATTACTGTTCTTTAATCGGGAAAAAATCTGGCAATTTTGTATTTGGCTTTATTCTGTGTTGTGTGAAACAGTGTTTGTGAATTTTTGGATCCCATGGCCGTAACTAAAGTGAATTCGAAATGGATATTTAGTGGTATTGACAAGGATAGTAATAAACGTTTTTTAAGGTTGTGCGAGAGAAAAATAAAGATGTTTTATTATGTTATTTATTTTACCTGGTATCTTGCTTTGAAAGATAAGTATGATTTTAAAGATTCTGAAACAGAAGTAAGAAAAGTGTATCCACCACGTAATCAAGATTCTGAAGAAGATTAGGTAAGTTAGTATTTTTAATTATTTGAGGATATTATTTTTATGCATTGTTGTAAATGTAAGGTGGAAAGGAATTTGGTATTATTGGGAAAATTGTTATTAGCAATGATTTAGTTTAAAGTAATTAGGATTGTAAGGTAATTTTTATTAATTTAATGTATGTGCTCATTTATATTTTAAGTAGTGTTTTTGAATTTAATTATATTTTAATGAAATGATAGTTATTTTGTGAATTTTATGTTTGTAGGAATTTGGCATACGTTTAAGTTGATTTAAACGTGCATGGAAATAATTTAAATATTTGATATTAAGTATTTGTAATGCTTGCGGTATGAATTCGTTGGTGACGTGTATAATGTAATAGATGATTTAGAGGTAAAAGTTTTTGGATATTTTATTTATTTTATATGTGGAAATGTTCATATTTGTAAAGGGTAAATACTTTTTCGCGATCATGTAATTTCATATATGTTCTTTTTACCGGGTTTAAAGATTGAGAAAATTGTCATGCATTTTCGTGAAATTTTTGTAATTTATGAGAAAAAAGCAGTGTACATGGATATAGTGAAGAGTGTGCGCAATGCCATTTTTGTGCAATTCTGGGATTTTTTTTAAGTAAAAATAAGTCGGCGTGTACATGGTTTATGTGTATGTGTTATTTTGAAAAATGCGTAAGGAGAATGGTATTGTGCAGTTTTTCCTAATTTTGCAGTGAATATTTGTCATGATTAAGCAGTTTTGTTTGATAAAATTTCTAGCATAAGTGTAATTCGGCTAGTAGGTTGTTGGAAGAAGTGTTCAGGAGATAAAAAGAAAAGAAACATGTCTTTACTTCGTGAAGACAAAATGGCGGCAGGGAAAAAAAAATAGAGGGTTGCTGTAGGAGAGTTGGTCGCCAAATTTTCGCCAAAAAATCGCCAAGTTACCATAATGTAAAGATCAACCCATAAAATTTATGAACTTAATTTTGTGCACAAATAACGTAAAATTAAATAAGATTGATAGTACGTGATGAATAAATAAGGTAAAGTTATATATGATAATTTTTTTTTAATTAAATGAACATTTTCAGGCAGTGATTTTCCAAACTATAATAACATTACAAAACGATCATATTTATTTGAATATATGATCATTAAATTATTAACATTAAAGTTATTTTAATTATTCATAAAATTTGGAGCATAAAATTTTCTGAGCGTAGTGAAAGGAAAAAGAAAGATAAAATAAAATCTAGAAGCACTCAGATTTTATATTACACCCAAAAGGAACCTTTTTTTAAAGTTTGTGTGTTGTTACCTATATTTATTGAATATCATGTTCTTCGCCCATAAAACATATACATTTATTTGAAAACAGCATACCTTTAGAATTTCCGCATTGGAGATAAAACTGTTATTTTTCGTACAGTTCTCGCTCTGAACTCGAGTTTGTTAATAAAAAATTCATTAAAGTTTTACAAAATATGAAATAGATTAAAACAAATTCAAAATTCGGCCGTCCAGATGTCTATGTTCGGGTGGAGGATTACATTATTCAAAATTTGATAGCTCTAGATACTGTCGTTTTTGTCACAGTGCGAGAAACATACATGTATTCATGCAGATTCTTCATTATTTAATTTCTTTACATATAATACAGGGCGATAATATTTGGTAACAACACTTTGCACAACGCAAAATGCCGCTTTGAAACTAACAGCCTTTCTAGGCTACCGCCCATTTTGGCTAATAAATTAAATTAACAGTAAATAAAAAAAAATCTTATGACTTTGACTGTACTATAACTTTTTTACCTCTTATTTTTTTAAAAAATTGATTTTGCTGTTGATTAAGAAAAAATCATGAGGGAGAGTGAAATAAAAACTATTTTATAAATATATTTGCATGCAGAATTATAACTCTAAATGCAAACATGTGTAACAGAAATATGTTCAAATACTAAGGTAGGATTTTACTATGCACTTTTGTCTCTGAGATAAAATTAATTACATGAATATACATGATACAGTCAAAAGTCGTTAATTCGGACACCCATAATTTGGAATGATCTATAATCCGGACCTCAAAGATAAAAACTTTCTGCACATGTGCCGTGTTAAAACATGCGCATAATACCTCTTACGACTGCGCATTTGCGTGTGCGCAAACGCAGAATACGTTTTCGCGTGCGCGTTTTATGTATAACGGACGGTATAAGCTAAAATTGTCTAATTATCGATTTCAGTTAATGCTGATGATTGCATTGTTCCTTAATTTTTGAACTGGATCTGGCTTATTATTTTTTGCAGACTGTAAGAGCAATACTATAAAAGTAAACTTGAACTTTCGATTATGTCAAATAGAATTTCCGATTCTGGAGCTCCCAAAGGATCGTACAAAACGAAAGTATGTTTCGAGGCCCATCAAACAAAAAGTGGAATTGCTGCAAAAAATGGATAAAGACATGAAGAATGTGACAGAGAGTTAGTGAAAACGAAAAAATTTCGATTGACAAGTTAGTCGGTATTCTCGGCACAGCAATTAACGGGACTTGAACAGCGGAACTTTATAACTGAACAAAAAATGATGTCTGTTTATAGAATTAAAGAGAAAGTATTATCACGTAAAACGAAGCAACTTAAACAACTTACATTGAAAGAAATGTTTAATAAAGTAAACAAATAAATACTAAGCTTTTTTTTTTTTGTAAATTTTGATACCCTTTAGATCATAATTGTTCTTTATTTCTTAAATTACGGTTTCATATTTTTAATTTTAGAATTTCTGCATGCCATTTAACGCGATTTAAACTGATGATCTATAATCCGGAAAAATCGATAATCCGGAATCGCCAAAGTCCCGATGAGTCCGGATTAACGACTTTTGACTGTATTTTAGTATTTTTTACTTATTTACACCAATAAAAAGCATAAAAATTGCAAGAGAAAATTGATTGATTTGAAATTTTCTATTAGTTCAGATTTAAAATATTATTTTCTAAAAGAAGTAGTTACAAATTTCCTTACAGCATAGGAAAAGCTAAAAAAATATCCAGTCCTGAAAGCATGCAGTAGCTTTATAATTATTTGAAATGTTAATTATGCTTGATAAATATGCTAAATTTTTAAAAATCAATCTCACTTTCAAAAATAAAACTATGTAGAAACTCTAATTTGTGAAATGAGGCGCTACAACGAGCTTTTTCTTGACAATTATACATGCTGGAATAGACAACCAACGTTAAATTTCTGCAAGTTGTCCCTACTCCTCCGGATGTGATCAAGGTGGCAGCCGACAATGCCTCAGATGAGAGAGAAAAACCTGTTTGGGTTAGTCTATTTCTTATAACGTCCATGTTCTGGTCATAATAAACTTCGGAACGCATGCAGTGGCTCTTTGCTGAAGCTTCTTACGTTGTGCGAACGCTGAACCAGAATACTTTTGATTTTTTTATGGTTTTAAGGTTGGATGTATTTTAGAGAGGTAAGAATACATTACTTTACTTCTGTAAATTTATATTTTTCTAATTATATCAACGTTTTTAGGCGTATGTTCTAGTACACATGTGTTATTTCTGGTAGAGACAAGGCTGCTGTGTTATGTATAATTTCTTTTTGAATAATATTGTGTCAGCCAATCGTAGAACAAACGGGCTTTGCATAATTATATAACCTGATCTGTTTCAGAATAAAACATTTTTTTATGGACCTGTATAAGTTTGATGTTATAATACAAGCTAAGACAGCTTATTTTTAAAATTTTACATGCCATTAGCTATACACTATAACTATTTACTCCCTTATATATTTAAAAATAATTAATTTATATTTTATACATAACTATTTACTCCTTTTTATATATTAATTTAAATAAAAACATTTCAGTTATTAAAATGCCGGGTAGATGCTGTGTACCATTATGTAAGGGAAACTACTCAACAGGACGAAAAGTGTCTGTATTCTCCTTTCCTAAAAATGAAGATTTGAAGAGAGAGTGGCTTTCTGCAATCCAACGGAAAGGCTTTTCACCCAAAAAGAGTTCAAAGGTAAGTAAAGTAGAGTTATTAATTAACAGTGTAGATTCTAATTACATACAAGGGTTCATTCAGAAATTTTTAAATGATAAAATTTTGTTACATGAACCAGGATAGACAGAAATAAAGGATTGAAATAGAGCTTTAATCGCTGAAGATATTCTCTGGTTCTATCTGAGAAATGAATATTCTTTACTACAAATGCTCAGAATGAACCCTCTGATTTTTAAACTATTACTATTAACATAAGTTTTTTTTTTTTTTTTTTTTTTTTTTTTTAATTTTCTCTAAAGGTTTGTGAATTGCATTTCAGGGAAAGTGATTTTAAAGTTGAAGCTTCAGCATTTGATTCTAAGAATGGAATTTTAATTTCTGCTCCACTTCAGGTGCGTAGATTAAAAGAAAATACAGTGCCATCGATATTTAAGGACTATCCATCTGTATACAGTTCAAAAAGTAGCACCATTGTACGAAAAGATCCTGATGAACAAAAAAAAAAAAAAAAAAAAAAAAAAAAAAAAACTGACTTCGAGTGCCATAATTTACAGAAAGCATTGCATGAAAGCCTTAAAGAATATAAAATAATAATGATTTGAAAATTAATTGTTCTAATGATATTTTGTCATGTATTGATTGCTATGGAATATCAGCATTTTGGCATGTAAACACAGTTCCAGATACCTCAACTGTTTGCTTTATTCATATTGTTTTTAGTCCTGGGCCATCAATTGATTATTCTGTAGTTGTGAATGACAATCAAGAAATGTCTGTATTTATTAAAGAAAAATCTATTATGCAATTATCTCCTTACACACTCCCACATAAAGTTACAAATTTTAATGAAATTAGGACTGTTTTAAATAAATTGGCTAATCTTCAAACCAAAGAGTTAAATTCAAAATTAACCATAACAATTGATATAATTAATGAATTACTGCAAACTATCTCTAATGACAAAAATGAGAGCATTATTAAATTTTTGCAAGACCAGATGAATCTTTTACTTTGCCCTAAAAATAATTTTAGATATAATCCTGATGTACTAGTGTTAGCATGCTTGTTAAATACTATATCACCACATGCAAATAAATTTTTAAGGTATAGTGGGAGTATTATTATGCCTCATCCTTTGACTTTAAAAAAAATTTGTAGCAATTTAGTATTGTCACCATGTAATGAAACTATTGATGAAAATTTTTTAAAATATATAAAAAATCGTGTAACTTTCCTTGAGGATCGAGAAAGAAAAGTGATTCTTTTGGTAGATGAAATTTATGTTCAGCCATATTTTGATTACAAAGGAGGCTCTGTTGTTGGGGCTGCATTTGATTCTTCCAGTCCGGCAACCAGTGCATAACCAACATTCAGTCCGGCAACCTTTATGATATCCAGTTTGGAATCTTCATTCAAAGAGGTAGTACATATTATGCCTGTTAACACAATAAATTTTGAAACATTACATTATGTAATTAAAAAAGTGATTAGAGGTCTTGAAAATATGGGAATTATTGTTATTTGTGTTATTACAGACAACAATGCAATAAATAGAAAAGCAATGAGTTTGTTTTCAAATCCACCATGTAATTCATTTGTTTACAAACATCCAATGAATGGGAATAGGCCTCTTTTCTACATAATAGATGCAGTTCATTTATTTAAAAATATAAGGAACAATTGGCTGTACCAGAAAAATCCTGGTACATGTATGTTTTTTCCAAATATTGAAGATCTTTCAAAGAAGCACTTCAAAACTGCTTCGTTTATGTCTTTGAGAAAGCTACATGAAATTAAAAATGACCAACTGATTACATTTTCTAATGGTTTAACTAAAAAGTCTTTCACCTTTTAATTTAGAGAAACAAAACATTAAACTGGTTCAGAAGTCAAACAACAAAAATCAGCGTTATATTTACAAAATTTTCACAGGACTAGTTTCGATGGTTTTACCGAACCATCATCTTCAGCTGCAAAACCGCAAATGAACAAGATAGGAAATAATGATTAGATAAGATAAGAAAGCCTGGACAAGAATAAGCAAGTTGCGCCATCTGTTGGCGAAACCAGAACTAAAACATAATTTCTCTAAAAGCCGAAGGCAAATTTGGATTGGAATTAGGATCGTTAACTAGAACAGAAAGATTTTTATGAATGTGAAATGCCTCTAGAAAATCCAGTTCTCCAATGGAAGATGTTTTTTGAATAATTTTGGCAGCAGAAAAATTGAAAGTGTACAATGTTGAGCAACAGAAGACTTCTGTGTTTCCTTTTTTCTAACATATGCCTCATGTTCTTTGACGCGAAATTTTAAGGCTCTCTTAGTTTGGCCAATGTAAATTAAACCACACTGGCAAGGAATCCTATAAATACCCCAGGAATTCATATCCGGAATGGGGTCCTTGAGTATAGAAGTTGGAATTTTATTGATGGGAGAATAAACAACCCGAAAGTTAAATTTCTGCAAAATATGGGCAACTTTATAGCTAATTGATGGAAAGAAGGGAATGACAACAGAATTTTTATAATCTCCTAAAATAAGAGTGTGGCTTTTAGTGTGTTGAGATGAAAATTTTTTAACTGCTTGATTAATAATGTTGGGTGAAAAGCCCCTGTCAATAGCTATTGCTTTTAAATAATTTAGTTCTTCATCAAGGGCTAGTTTGGAGAAGCAAACTTGAAGAGCACGGAAAACATAGGAATAAAATGAAGCTAACTTTTGTTTAGTCGGATGACATGATTTAAAGTATGGTAGAAGGCAAACCGATGAAGGTTTACGGTAAACTGTAGTACTGAAGTTGGATGTCTTACGTGTGACCAGAATGTCGAGAAACGGAAGAGAATTGCAAGTCTCAAGTTCAAAAGTGAACTGAATAGCAGGATCAATAGAATTCATTGTTGAAAGAACTTTATTTAAATCATCTTTATTACCTTCAAACAGGGTAAAAGTATCGTCTACGTAGCGGAACCATGCCGGGAAGTTTAAAGTTTCAAACAATTTTGATTCATAATAATGCATGTAGATATCAGCCAGGATGGGACTGAGGGGGCTTCCCATGGCTAATCCCTCAGTTTGCTTGTAATATTTATTTTTGAAAACAAAATGTGTTTGTTTCAAACAGAGTGAGAGAAATTAGCTCATCAATTTTGATGCAAGAGAAATGAAATTCGCGAAGTCTGGTTTCTAGACATCTTAATGCACCCTCCACTGGGACATTGGTGAATAATGATTTTACATCAAAAGAAACCATGAGTAAATTACTAGGAGAAATGTTTTTAACCTTTTTTACAAACTCTATTGAATTTTTTATGGTGTAAATGTTGTCTAATAGAGTGGAAAATCTAGAAACTAAATATTTAGCTAATGGATACGAGGCAGTACCTAAATTTGATACAATAGGGCGGAAAGGAATACCACTTTTATGAATTTTGGGAAGAGCATATAATCTGGCACAATTCGCAGCAGATGGGATAAGCGAATGTTTCTGTTTCTCGACATTCTGGTCACACGTAACACATCCAACTTCAGTACTACAGTTTACCGTAAACCTTCATCGGTTTGCCTTCCACCACACTTTAAATCATGTCATCCGACTAAACAAAAGTTAGCTTCATTTTATTCCTATGTTTTCCGTGCTCTTCAAGTTTGCTCCTCCAAATTAGCCCTTGATGAAGAACTAAATTATTTAAAAGCAATAGCTATTGACAGGGGCTTTTCACCCAACATTATTAATCAAGCAGTTAAAAAATTCTCATCTGAACACACTAAAAGCCACACTCTTATTTTAGGAGATTATAAAAATTCTGTTGTCATTCCCTTCTTTCCATCAGTTAGCTATAAAGTTGCACATATTTTGCAGAAATTTAACTTTCGGGTTGTTTATTCTCCCATCAATAAAATTCCAACTTCTATACTCAAGGACCCCATTCCGGATATGAATTCCTGGGGTATTTATAGGATTCCTTGCCAGTGTGGTTTAATTTACATTGGCCAAACTAAGAGAGCCTTAAAATTTCGCGTCAAAGAACATGAGGCATATGTTAGAAAAAAGGAAACACAGAAGTCTTCTGTTGCTCAACATTGTACACTTTCAATTTTTCTGCTGCCAAAATTATTCAAAAAACATCTTCCATTGGAGAACTGGATTTTTCTAGAGGCATTTCACATTCATAAAAATCTTTCTGTTCTAGTTAACGATCCTAATTCCAATCCAAATTTGCCTTCGGCTTTTAGAGAAATTATGTTTTAGTTCTGGTTTCGCCAACAGATGGCGCCACTTGCTTATTCTTTTCCAGGCTTTCTTATCTTATCTAATCATTATTTCCTATCTTGTTCATTTGCGGTTTTGCAGCTGAAGATGATGGTTCGGTAAAACCATCGAAACTAGTCCTGTGAAAATTTTGTAAATATAACGCTGATTTTTGTTGTTTGACTTCTGAATTAGTATTTATTCGGCGTGTTATTGTGTCTTAATTATAGAAGCCCCAAACAGGCTTACATTTTGCTTTCTTTTTTGCACGTGGTGTGGCCACCATTTTGTGATTGTAGGAGTTTCGGTGAGTACATTTTTGCAATTTTCAAGTTATGTTTATGTTTTGTACATTTGGATATTGTGCTTTGCTTGTCTGATTTCATGCATTTTGCTTACAAACGTTTTGTTTTCTATTCATTTCAGCGAGGGATTTTTCTGCTGTTTTGTGTGTACTTTATTATTACTCAGTTAATTTAATTTGACTTTCTGCATTGTTTATCATCCTTCATCCATTAATCGTTTCACTAAATTACGCCTGAAACGGCAAAAATTCCTGAATAATCTTGACTTTTTACTTAAATGTAAATGTAAAAAATTGATCCCCAATTTTATTCAAATCAAATCTAATGAAAAACACTCGAGTTGCGTTTCAAGAATTCTGTTAAATTGCAAGCTTGCCTTACTTCGGCCCGTGATAAGGGATACACGTCAACAATTGTCCAAAATTGAACATGAACTCTATAAGCTTCATCTGGAACTCGCTAAATCATATCCAAAATTCACTGCCCTTGAACAAAAGTCTTGGTCTAGAACGGAGAATGCAGTTAACCGTCATAAAAACACCCTTGCAGTTAAATTCGAAAAACTTCTTTTACAGTCTTCCAGTTCAAGTAGTTCAAAAAATCTTCCCATTGTAAACATCAAGCCAATAGTTAATATTTCTAATGTTAGTCTTTCAGAAGAACAAGATTCTCCTTATCAAACTCTCCAGAACTTTGAATAGGGAAATGAGGAGAACATTTTTTTATCCTTTCACCAATCCACAGGAGAATAGGAATCCTTTTTGCGTTTTCACCATTTTGGGGGACGTAGTAGACCTCCAAATGAATTAGGAAGGAGATGAGAATTGACTTATTTTGTTCCTTAGGATGGTCAAAGCTGAAAGAGATTGCTTACATCTATGTTTTGATCTCATAATGATATATTTCGGGAAAAAACTAAATACACATATAATACTATTCAAGGAACGCTTATTTGTTCATATAGATAGGCAGTATCCAACAGTTCCGGAAAATTTTGGAATTTACAATCTGATTCAGTTTCCATAATAGTAAAATAGGGTTCTCCAGTCACTCTATCTTCATTTATTTGAAGCGATCTGCTTAACACGTCGTTTAGCCAGTTTGAGAACAAAATTGCGTCTTGTCCCAACTTCTCTAGGAGGCTCTTCAATTTTGGATACATCAGGAACCTCGTATTTCTTAATATCCTCGTTTGGTACAAGATGGGTTCAGGGGTATTTCCTGTATCTCTGAATGGAAGCGTTTCATTCGAGATGAATTCGTTTAAGTCTGATTCTCCTCTGTTACTCATAAATAGTCTTTTGAGGCAGTTTGAAATGTCTAAAGCTTTAAACCATAAACATCTTTCTATAATGAAGATTGTCACGGGTATATTCTCGAACCTGAAGGGTAAAATTATCGATTTTCTAGTACAGATATCCTCCATGGCAGGACTAAACTCCTGAGTAAATGTAGAACCAAACAGCCCTAGCAGGGGGAAATATTTATGAAAGGAGAAAAAATGAGTCTGCCTATACATTGGATCAAAACATGGCTACAAGCAATCTGTTAGCTCAAAAAAAAAAAAAAATCCAAAATTAAAAAAAGTGTAGACATCAAATTATAAAGGGGGAAAGGAAGAGTTTTTTTTTTTTTTTTTTTTTTTTTTTTTTTTTTGAGATTTATGTATTCAAGGTCCTTTGCTTTTTAAATAATGGGTATATCTAACCACCTTCTGCAAAGCACAATGATGAAATCCCTTTGTATGATTAGGCCAAGATACCGATTCAATTTCATCATATTTTTTAATTTCTTCTTTCGATCCTGAAATATTATAAACGGGTCTCCCAAGCCATTTTTCCAAGAATAAGCGTTTTCCTTCCCCTCGACAATAAATTGGAAATTGTTTAAATGTCCTACTCGCCCAAAAGGCCGTTTTCTTTTCTTGGTCATTCATATAATACCATGGAAATGGAGGTTTAAAACAAATATTCCTCGACACGTTCCATTTAAACTACTATATGCTAATTCTTTCACTACGAATTGCATCTTGGAATTGTAAAAACCTTCGAAATCAAGCACAAGGTAAGACATTCTCCTTGATGAAGAATCCATCTTTCTTTACTTTTTAGTTAATTACTATATGCTAATTCTTTCACTACGAATTGAATCATGGAATTTTAAAAACCTTCGAAATTAAGCACAAGGTCAGACATTCTCCTTGATGAAGAATCCATCTTTCTTTACTTTTTAGCTAATTACTATATGCTAATTCTTTCACTACGAATTGAATCATGGAATTTTAAAAATCTTCGAAATTAAGCACAAGGTAAGACATTCTCCTTGAAAAGTGGTTCTATGAAAAGATATCCCGTTGCGAATTTGATTTTTAGAAACTGATAACAAGAACTGGGCGTGGTAACCTCAATTTTTATTTTTGGCTTGTTATGAATACTATTCTAGGGTATCATTTCCTCTGATAAGATCATTTCAGCGCATATAAAAGGAGGTGGTCTGTTAGAGCTCCTCACTACTTGCTCGAGTTGTTAAGGAGTGAACTCTTGAGATTTTTCTTAACTGGCTGTTGGTAAGTGCTTCTTTTTATTTTGAATTATTTGTAAAAAATTCCTAAAGTTAATAATTTTTAAATAATAATAATTCCTAAATTTAATAACAATTTCTTTCTTAATTTTGAATTATTTGTAAAAGTTCTCAAATTTAATAATAATTTCCTAAAGTTAAAAATAATTCTTAAATTTAATAATAATTTCATTTAATAATAATTTCTTAAAATATTCTTTCTCCCCCACCTCTAGGTTCTTATCCACGCTAAAACATAATGTCCAGTCATTGTCATTCGTTCATAGTACTAACGTTAGAATGTTTTCAGCATAAGGCTCCTAACAGTGTTTACAAGTACATTTTGAAAGAACTAGGCTATGTTTCATGTGATTTAAAACACACAGGGTCCCTTGTAGTTGGTCCTCCCTTTAGTTGGGATAAATTATCCCCAAAAGATAAGAAAACAAACGAATGGCTAACGCGAATGCGTCACGGAATTCATTGGAATGATGGAAATATTCCCTACAATAACTTAAAAAACATCTTGCAAAATTTAACAAAAAATTTTCAGTATATATATGTAAAAGGTAGCGAAAATGCAAAGGTTTGTTTGGATACATTAAAAAGGGAAATTCATGAAGTAACCATTACAAATTATACAAATAGTGATTTTCTACAACCTATAAGTAAATGCCCTTTTCATAGTAGTAAAAGACATTATTTCTGTGCTGGAAAAAAAGCTTTAAAATATTGGACGAATATTTCCGCAGGAAATTTCGTCGTTAATAAAATATATGCCCCCAATTCGCAAAGGAACAAAAATAATTACTGGGAGCACGGTACTACAGGGGACAACTCATATCCTAATCTTTCAAAATTTACTAACTGGGAGCACGGTACTGCAAGAAACATCATACCTCCTCATCTACCTCAAGAAAAATTCTACTGGAATGATACTGCAAGACACATCATACCTCCTCCTCATCTTCCTGAAGAAACATTCTACAGGAATGATACTGCGAGACACATCATACCTCCTCCTCATCTACCTCAAGAAAAATTCTACTGGAATGATACTGCAAGACACATCATACCTCCTCCTCATCTACCTGAAGAAAAATTCTACAGGAATGATACTGCGAGACACACCATACCGTCTCCTCAACCTGACTCCAAATATCTTGTAAATCAATATTTTCATCATTTTTTATTATGAATAAATACTGAAAGTATTATTTACCAGATGAATCTAGTACTTTTCAAATTCTTGTAATGTGAGGGAAAAATATCTACAAACAGAACAATTTCTTTCTTTTTTTTACCAAATTCTTACATTTTTTACTTCTGAGTTGCATGTATGCGTGTTCAGAGCGTAATTTGCTGTTCACTTATAATGCATGAAATGGATATAGTTTGAATATGTTTTAACTAGGAAACGAATTTAGTACTAAAAAACTCTAATATTGGTCAGAAAGAAACTGATCTTGGCTGAAGAAATATGTTTAATTAGTAGTTTGTTTACAATAATTTATTTAGTGTTAATGTAACTTGGAAAATTTTGCTACTCAATAGATTTCTCTAAAAAGTTGAAAAAAAAGTTGAAATTTGGACATAAGATCTGCTGGAAGACTTTATACGTGAAATTTTTTAAAGCTCTATGCAACACCGATTTTATAATGCATGAAATGGATATAGCTTGAATATGTTTTAACTAGGAAACGAATTTAGTACTAAAAAATCTAAATGATATTTTCAAGTATTGGTCAGAAAGAAACTGAACTTGGCTAGAGAAATATGTTTAATTAGTAGTTTGTTTTGTTTACAATAATTTATTTAAGGTTAATGTAACTTGGAAAATTTTGCTACTCAATAGATTTCTCTAAAAAGTTGAAAAAAAAGTTGAAATTTGGACATAAGATCTGCTGGAAGACTTTATACGTGAAATTTCCTAAAGCTCTATGCAACACCGATTTTATAATGCATGAAATGGATATAGTTTGAATATGTTTTAACTAGGAAACGAATTTAGTACTAAAAAATTTAAATGATATTTTCAAGTATTGGTCAGAAAGAAATTGAACTTGGCTAGAGAAATATGTTTAATTAGTAGATATTTTCAAGTCAGAAAGAAACTGATCTTGGCTGGAGAAATATGTTTAATTAGTAGTTTATTTAGTGTTAATGTAACTTGGAAAATTTTACTACATGAGATTTCTCTAAAAAGTTGAAATTTGGACATAAGATTTGCTGGAAGACTTTATACATGAAATTTCCTAAAGCTCTATGCAACACCTGCCAAAGGATCTACAAAGCGAAAGCATGTTTTGATGTCCATCAGACAAAAAGAGGAATTGCTGCAAAAAAATTGATAAAGGCATATCCTTTGTTTCTATAGCCATTCCGAAATCTGTTTATCAATTTCACGCTGCTCTGCAGGGGGGGGGACGTCGCGGCACGCAATTAACTGGAAGTTGATCTGTCAGCACTATCCTTATCTTCAGGGCAGATGTTTTTATTTTATTTGGCTTATAATTCCTTACTAAATGTAGTTTTTCATCTCGATGTACTCCGCCTTTAATATAATTTTCATCAAATTCCTCATCATTATACATATCACGAATACACATCAAATAGTTTTTTGGTTGCAATTTTCTAATTTCGACTATGCGTAATGTATGCTTTACGCATGCGCGCGTTGAAAGAAATGTTTAATAAAATATAAAATAAATATTAGCTCTTTTTGTAAATTTTGATACCCTTTATATCATAATTGCTCTTTATTTCATAAATTACGGTTTCATATTTTTAATTTTATAATTTCTGCATGCAATCTTACCAGATTTAAACTAATTATCTATAATCCAGAAAAAAACGATAATCCTGAATCACCGAAGTCCCGACGAGTCCGGATTAAAGACTTTTGACTGTAGTTATTTTCTATTATATTGACATATTAATAAATAAATATAAGGGAGGAGGATGGATGTGATATTTGCCATTAGTAATTAAACTGATTCATTTAGTTACAAATCTTACTGGTAAATTTAGGTAAGCAGCAACAGCAGCAAGAACTCCTAAAATTGATGCCATTTTTAAGAAACGAGCAGGAAAAGGAGCAATTATTGATCAAGTAATGCGATAAGGAAGTACATATTTGATGATAAAGAGGTTTTTAGGAGATGTTTCACTAACAGAAAGATTGTGGAATGATCTTGCATTTTATAATGCATGAAATGGATATAGTTTGAAGTATTGGTCAGAAAGAAACTGATCTTGGCTGGAGAAATATGTTTACAATAATTTATTTAGTGTTAATGTAACTTGGAAAACTTTACTACTCATGAGATTTCTCTAAAAAGTTGAAAAAAAAGTTGAAATTTGGACATAAGATCTGCTGGAAGACTTTATACGTGAAATTTCCTAAAGAAATTTGCCATTATATGTTTGTATGGATCTCCTGGATTATTGTTAAGTAATTATTAAGAAATCTAAATGATATTATCAAGTGTTGATGAGAAAGAAATTGAATTATTTTTACTTTAGTTGATTGCGGAAATATCTTTTATGGTAAGTGCTTTTTTTTTCCTGTTTTCGCATATTACAAAATTTTGTTTAGATTCATTTTTTTAGTGTTAATGTAACTTAGAACAAGACACTAAACACAAAACTACTCGTGAGATGCTTGTAATTAGGAAAAGTTCGGGCAATTTCGTTTTTGATTAGTTCCATATTAGCTGTTTCTGGAAGTTTTTTAATTATTGCCTCCATAGGCTTTTCACTGTTGTTTAAAAGTATGAAAAGGAATATGTAGTTTAGTTAGGTATTTAGTAACTGTGCGGTAGTGGTCTGAGTCATAGACTCTTATGGTCAGTGTACCTCCACTTAGGTTTCCTCGATATTTTTTCATATTTATGCTCTTCAAAATTTTCTTTCATCTTATCCCAATTCCCCCCCCCCGTGAAGTCTGCTAAGACTATAGGGGAGGGATGTGTCCTGCTTTTTTGTTAGGTGTAATAAATTCACCTTTCTCTGCTTCCATATTATCTTCAGGGTTTAGTTCCTCGAATTAATTTTTTTGAGCTGGTTCTTCAATTTCGGAATTTGATAGAGTTCTCTTATGAGTTTTTCTAGGGGGTTATGTATCCTTCTTTGCCTATAGTGTTTTTCTTTTTGATTCTAAATTTTTGACTAGCAGTAATATCAGATTGATTTTTTTCCCTCTGTTGGATTATTTAAGGTTTCAGTCGCATTATTTGGATTAAATGAATTTTGATAAACATGAAACTCTGAAAGCATAAGTTGCTTATGTTTTTCTAAGTTATCGCAGGTAACTTCCAGATTTCTGTGATTACACACAGATTTGATACGGTTTTCGATCACCTCCTTGTCCATGATATGCATGAATCCTAACTTTTAACCCACCTAAGGTAAAAATGGGTCTATTTTTTTTCACTTCAGGATAAAATATAGATAACAGTATGTCATGGGTTAAAACATTTCCGTTAGGGTAAAAGTATAAAAGTGGTTATGAGATTGGAACATTTTAGGGGCGGGGGGGGTCCATTGGAAAATTCATGAGAGCCTTTTGTATAAGATGCTTTGAAATAGTTGAATTGCCAGTTGAAAAATTTTTAAAGAAAGAGAAGGTTCATTTAAAAGTATCAAACTCTCATAGTAAACCTTAATACATGAAAAAGATACAACCTTTAGTACCAAAATGTTACATTATCATTTTTAAAATAAAACGTCTATTCTGCTAATACATAGAAACTCTTAACAACTTTCATCATAAATAATCTTTGTATATAGAATTACTATTTCAGAACATTTTTCTAAATATTAATAACATGAATGATATATAATTGAAATAGTTGAATTGCCAGGTAGATGAGGAGGAGGTATGATGTGTCTTGCAGTATCATTCCAGTAGAATTTTTCTTGAGGTAGATGAGGAGGTATGATGTTTCTTGCAGTACCGTGCTCCCAGTTAGTAAATTTTGAAAGATTAGGATATGAGTTGTCCCCTGTAGTACCGTGCTCCCAGTAATTATTTTTGTTCCTTTGCGAATTGGGGGCATATATTTTATATTCGGAAATATTCGTCCAATATTTTAAAGCTTTTTTTCCCGCACAGAAATAATGTCTTTTACTACTATGAAAAGGGCATTTACTTATAGGTTGTAATAAATCACTATTTGTATAATTTGTAATGGTTACTTCATGAATTTCCCTTTTTAATGTATCCAAACAAACCTTTGCATTTTCGCTACCTTTTACATATATATACTGAAAATTTTTTTTTAAATTTTGCAACATGTTTTTTAAGTTATTGTAGGGAATATTTCCATCATTCCAATGAATTCCGTGACGCATTCGCGTTAGCCATTCGTTTGTTTTCTTATCTTTTGGGATAATTTATCCCAACTAAAGGGAGGACCAACTACAAGGGACCCTGTGTGTTTTAAATCACATGAAACATAGCCTAGTTCTTTCAAAATGTACTTGTAAACACTGTTAGGAGCCTTATGCTGAAAACATTCTAACGTTAGTACTATGAACGAATGACAATGACTGGACATTATGTTTTAGCGTGGATAAGGAACCTAGAGGGGGGGAGAAAGAATATTTTAAGAAATTATTATTAAATGAAATTATTATTAAATTTAAGAATTATTTTTAACTTTAAGAACTTTTACAAATTATTATTAAATTTAAGAATTATTATTAACTTTAAGAAATTATTATTAAATTTGAGAACTTTTACAAATAATTCAAAATTAAGAAAGAAATTGTTATTAAATTTAGGAATTATTATTATTTAAAAATTATTAACTTTAGGAATTTTTTACAAATAATTCAAAATAAAAAGAAGCACTTACCAACAGCCAGTTAAGAAAAATCTCAAGAGTTCACTCCTTAACAACTCGAGCAAGTAGTGAGGAGCTCTAACAGACCACCTCCTTTTATATGCGCTGAAATGATCTTATCAGAGGAAATGATACCCTAGAATAGTATTCATAACAAGCCAAAAATAAAAATTGAAGTTACCACGCCCAGTTCTTGTTATCAGTTTCTAAAAATCAAATTCGCAACGGGATATCTTTTCATAGAACCACTTTTCAAGGAGAATGTCTTACCTTGTGCTTAATTTCGAAGATTTTTAAAATTCCATGATTCAATTCGTAGTGAAAGAATTAGCATATAGTAATTAGCTAAAAAGTAAAGAAAGATGGATTCTTCATCAAGGAGAATGTCTGACCTTGTGCTTAATTTCGAAGGTTTTTAAAATTCCATGATTCAATTCGTAGTGAAAGAATTAGCATATAGTAATTAACTAAAAAGTAAAGAAAGATGGATTCTTCATCAAGGAGAATGTCTTACCTTGTGCTTGATTTCGAAGGTTTTTACAATTCCAAGATGCAATTCGTAGTGAAAGAATTAGCATATAGTAGTTTAAATGGAACGTGTCGAGGAATATTTGTTTTTAAACCTCCTTTTCCATGGTATTATATGAATGACCAAGAAAAGAAAACGGCCTTTTGGGCAAGTAATTACTATCACGGTTTATCTTGGTACGAAGGGGAAATACCTTATTGCCATTTACAATTTCTTTTAAACATGTTGAGTAGGACATTTAAACAATTTCCAATTTATTGTCGAGGGGAAGGAAAACGCTTATTCTTGGAAAAATGGCTTGGGAGACCCGTTTATAATATTTCAGGATCGAAAGAAGAAATTAAAAAATATGATGAAATTGAATCGGTATCTTGCCCTAATCATACAAAAGGATTTCATCATTGTGCTTTGCAGAAGGTGGTTAGATATACCCATTATTTAAAAAGCAAAGGACCTTGAATACATAAATCCAAAAAAAAAAAAAAAAAAAAAAAAAAAAAAAAAAAAAAAAACTCTTCCTTTCCCCGTTTATAATTTGATGTCTACACTTTTTTTAATTTTGGATTTTTTTTTTTTTTTTTTGAGCTAACAGATTGCTTGTAGCCATGTTTTGATCCAATGTATAGGCAGACTCATTTTTTCTCCTTTCATAAATATTTCCCCCTGCTAGGGCTGTTTGGTTCTACATTTACTCAGGAGTTTAGTCCTGCCATGGAGGATATCTGTACTAGAAAATCGATAATTTTACCCTTCAGGTTCGAGAATATACCCGTGACAATCTTCATTATAGAAAGATGTTTATGGTTTAAAGCTTTAGACATTTCAAACTGCCTCAAAAGACTATTTATGAGTAACAGAGGAGAATCAGACTTAAACGAATTTATCTCGAATGAAACGCTTCCATTCAGAGATACAGGAAATACCCCTGAACCCATCTTGTACCAAACGAGGATATTAAGAAATACGAGGTTCCTGATGTATCCAAAATTGAAGAGCCTCCTAGAGAAGTTGGGCCAAGACGCAATTTTGTTCTCAAACTGGCTAAACGACGTGTTAAGCAGACCGCTTCAAATAAATGAAGATAGAGTGACTGGAGAACCCTATTTTACTATTATGGAAACTGAATCAGATTGTAAATTCCAAAATTTTCCGGAACTGTTGGATACTGCCTACCTATATGAACAAATAAGCGTTCCTTGAATAGTATTATATGTGTATTTAGTTTTTTCCCGAAATATATCATTATGAGATCAAAACATAGATGTAAGCAATCTCTTTCAGCTCTGACCATCCTAAGGAACAAAATAAGTCAATTCTCATCTCCTTCCTAATTCATTTGGAGGTCTACTACGTCCCCCAAAATGGTGAAAACGCAAAAAGGATTCCTATTCTCCTGTGGATTGGTGAAAGGATGAAAAAATTTTCTCCTCATTTCCCTATTCAAAGTTCTGGAGAGTTTGATAAGGAGATAAAAAAAATGGGTTCCTTTTTCACCTAACCTTGGAATTAAGAAATATTTATCAGTATCTTATCTCTTTAAATAAATGAATGTATTTTTGTAAAGGTTTTGGCATGAAAAGCAAAAGACCCAATGGTAGTTATCTTGGGTAAAAAATGAATCCCCGAGACGAATCGAGATAATCTCGGTTAGGTAAGGAGGTTCCCTTTAGAAGAGTAGAAAAGAAAGCTTTTTTGAGGGAAAATATCTGAACGGTAAACAAGTAAACAAAATGGTAAACAATGTAAAAACATGGTCAACAATGTAAAAAATGGTAAAGTAAAAATCGGCTGGAGAAATTTTTCTCAAAAAAAAAAAAAATAAATAAATAAAAAAAAAAAAACCTCTTCCTTTTTCCTTTTTATAATTTGATGTCTAAACTTTTTACTTACTTTGGAATGGAAATCTATTTTTAGAACCCCAAGGTCAAAAAGTGTAGACATCAAATTAATATGCATAAAGGAAGGAGTTTTTTTTTTTTTTTTTTTTTTAGATTAATTTACAGTAATGACATTTGCAAAGAAAAAAAAATAATGTATGGTATACAAATTATCGCTTTATAAAGGATTTTTTTATTGGTATTCAGTCTGCTCAACTTATTGTTATGAATTCCTTCATTGTTCTTAACATAGAAGGTTTTGATTTGGTCCAATATAATGATGAAAATTACCATGATATGTTAGGAATGTATATAATTAAGGAACTTGCATATATCTCGAGTGATAATGCCAGAGGAGTTGTATACGTTAAATCGCCAAAAGCATGGAGTGATTTAACACCTTCCATAAGACGACGTTTTGTTTCTACCTACCTCGCACCTAGCCGATTCTACACACGGATTTTCGTGGAATGAGGGCAATCTCCCTTACAAAGCATTACAATCCTTTCTCGTTTCTTTAACGGCAGGTTATAGTAAAATTTATTGTCCAGAATTTTGGAAAGCTAATCTTTTACAAAAAATAATTGATCGGGATGTTGAGAATACATTATCATTAATGTCCATTAATGTATGTCAGAGTAATTTAGCTTCAGATTCATATTCTTGCCTGAAACATTTAGGATTGAACAATTATTGTGCTTTACAAGGTGCCGTCGTCTTTTTTCGTTATCTTAAGGAATATCTATTGGACCGGCCTAATCAACTAAATGATCGACAATTAGGAGTAAAACAATGGATTAATGACATGAGATTACAATAAGAATTCTTTTATTCCTCTCAGTACTTTGGAAAAAAAATAAAAAAATTTAATTAATAAAAAAGAAGGGAATATTATTATACTCTCCTCTAATTTTCTGTTGTCACGGTGCCAATATTTTTTAAAGTTTTTAGACTCAGAAATTGTTCCTCAAGATGAAAATTTCTTTTCAACTTTTTCGATTCCCCCCCTAAAAAAATAAAACAATACAACATGTTTAGTTGTTAAACGGTCAAGTTTTAAGCCATTTTTCTTCATGTTTGATAAGTATCTTTTAACACAGGAAATGGGAGAAGGAGCTTGAAAACAGGAAACTAAAAATACAGTTCGATTTCTAAGAAAGAGCTTCAAAACAGGAAATTGGAAATACGGTATAAAACGGGAGAATAGAAAGCGTTACGAGTCATTGCCTGCTGAGCTTCTTTGACTAGCTACATATTGAAAGCCATTATGGACAAGTTATGCGATGTGTTTCCTTCCAAATGTATAGAGTCCGTTGACGAGTTTAAACGACTGTCCAGCTTTAATGATGATTATTTTAAAGATTACTGCTGCGCATTTACACCTCATATACCCACGGATAAGAGAAAATTGTACTACAAGCCAATTAATACCACTCAATTAATTTTGCAAAATATTGAACGGACTATGCTCGATTCAAGATTAGCTCGTGAGTATGATCCTTATAAATGGAACAAAGTCGATCAGAAACGTCGTCTACCTGTGAAATCCTCGAGTGCAGAAAAAAAATATACAGACACCAGGACGAGCTTCAGGTGGAACAATATGTTTCTAACCAAAAGTTACTTTACTTTTGGACTTAGAAGAACGGGAAAGGGAGAAGAACATATTTATCAAACGTCTGCAGCACCTATGGTATATTATGAACTTTGCCCTTCCCCCAACAATTCCTCTATGTTAGAGAGAATGTTTAGACCTGTAGACGAACTTAAATTTAAAAGGTACATTTTTCAACCGAATAGGCTGTACCTTATCCCATCAGATAGGGCATATGCGATTTTGACTACGCAGAAAACATTGTTCGCGGTGGACAGGTGTGCTGCTGCTTTAGCAGTACAGATAAAAAAGAAGCTGTAAAATACAAAAACCCACGAAGTTATACGAAATTTGAACTCTCAAAGGATCAACCTATCGACCCCTATGAGAAACCACCTGCGACTCCCTATTTAGACGAAGTGGCAAAGTGGACGTCAACCTCGATCCCCAAAAAGAGGAAAAGTGAGAAAGCGGAATCAAAAGCGAAAATTGCAAAATTATTTGATATGGCAGAATCCGAATTTTACCAGTATTTATCAGATGAGGAAACGGGGAGCAACAAGAGGGCGGAAGAAGGAGAAAAGATGGTAGAAGAAGTATTTAAACAGCCCCTTCCAACCCCTCCTGCTGTTGTCAAGAAACCAGCCTGTACTGAAACATCAACTACTATTTTGGTACCGGAAAATTTTATAGCACCCATTAACAGTACCATAATACTTAATTTAGACGAACAAACATGGGAAAAAGGTACCCCATCTAATTATACGGACTCTGAAATCCAAAACCAAGATACCTCATTGCAAGTAGAGGTAAGTATTAATCCTACCACAAGTTTTAGTAGTGTTCAGACTGAAAATATTACACCAAGTGACTGTGCATTAGTTTCAACCGAAACGACTAATGACTGGAACTTTATTATGAGTTCTTTAAATGATTATAGTAATACAAACGTTGAAGCGTTCAACTAGTCATCACCACAACTAGTACAGGTACAAGAATCTTTTTTTCAGCAGACTTTATGTTTAAAACAAACCCAATGCACCTCATTACAAGCAGGGGTAAGCGACAATTCCACAACTAGTTATAATGACGTTCAGTCTCAAACTGTTACATCGGGGGACTCTGCATTAATTTCAATGAAACCCGTGGAAAATTGGAACTTTTTGACGGGTTCTCTAAGCGATTATAATATGGATATTAAATCGTACAACTCGTCATCTCAATTAGAGTATACCGTTGTACAAGGAGCTTCTTTTTAGCAACCTTCATTAATTACAGAAACCCAGGAGGCCTTATTACATGGAGAGGTAAACGACAATACAACAAGTGATGTTCAAATTCATTGTCTGATGACTGGGACTTTTTGATGATGGACATTAATTCTTATAACTCGTCATCACAGTTATCACAGACCGTTGTACAAGTACCTTCTTTTACGGAAACAAATCCTGAAGAAGAAAAAATGTGGGAAGAATTTATGTCATTTTCCTCATCTTTAGTTTAGCATTGTGTTATATATTTAATATAATTCATTGACTTTAGACTTTCGTCATTGAGAATCATATTTAATGAAAAAAATTGTATGTATATCTTCTTATTTATTGGAACTCAATAAAACTGTTTTTTTACGGAAATTTTGTGTTGTTATTTTGTCTTTTTGTTCAACTTTTAAAAAGTTTTCAAATATTGAAACATTAACGAATAAGAAAGCAAATTACACTCACTTGGTAAGTTAAACAGCTTTTAGTGATTTTTGCATTTTCAAGATGGGTACCGGTGTTCAAATACTTTTTTGACAGACTGTCTTATTTATACTATTATAACTGTAAAATGGGAAAAGTTATGAGTTTTGCTGTTGGTTATAATATTTTATTCTTTTTCTCACGCAGCGATAAAGTTCTACGTGCTATTCTGTGAGTTTTTCGGCACTTTTTTCAAGTTCCAGGAAGATTTCTATAAATAGGTAAGATTTATATATTTTTTAAACCAGATATTTCTTAATTACCATAGAAGAGTTTCCATCTACCTCTGTAGATTATTAGTTTTTGAATGACCAAATTTCTGTGACTTTCACATTTTGATAA
>NC_140778.1:64126390-64165940 GCF_044657685.1 Stegodyphus dumicola | reverse complement strand
GAAGACTAACAACGCCCCCTCTTAGACTTAGAACGGCCCCTCGAAAACTTAGAACGCCCCTCGAAAATTTAGAACGTCCCCCCTCGAAGAGTTAGAACGACCCCTAGAAGACTTAGAACGCGCCCTCGAAGTCTTAGAATGTCCCCTTCCCCCCAAGAAGACATAGAACGCCCACTCGAAGACTTAGAACGCCCCCACGAAGACTTAGAACGCCCCCCTCGAAGACTTAGAACGCGCCTTCGAAGACTTAGAATCCTTTCCAAGACTTAGAACGCCCCCTCGAACATTTAGAATGCCCCCTCGAAGATTTCGAATTCCCTTCTAGAAGACTCAGAACGCCCTCCTCGAAGACGTAGAACGCCCCCTCTCGAAGACATAGAACGCCCCCCTCGAAGACATAGAACGCCCCCCTCGAAGACTTAGATCGCCCCCTCGAAGATTTAGAACGCCCCGCTCGAAGACTTAGAACGCCCCCTCGAAGACTTGGAACGCGCCCTCGAAGACTTAGAATCCTTTCCAAGACTTAGAACGCCCCCTCGAACATTTAGAATGCCCCCTCGAAGATTTCGAATTCCCTTCTCGAAGACTCAGAACGCCCTCCTCGAAGACGTAGAACGCCCCTCTCGAAGACTTAGAACGCCCCCCTCGAAGACTTAGAATCCTTTCCAAGACTTAGAACGCCCCTCTCGAAGACATAGAACGCCCCCCTCGAAGACATAGAACGCCCCCCTCGAAGACTTAGATCCCCCCTCGAAGATTTAGAACGCGCCGCTCGAAGACTTAGAACGCCCCCTCGAAGACTTTGAACGCCCCCTTCGAAGACTTAGAACGCCCCGTCGAAGACTTAGAATACCCAGTCGAAGATTCAGAAGACTTAGAATCCTTTTCAAGACTTAGAATGCCCCTCGAAAATTTAGAATGCCCCCTCGAAGACTTAGAATTCCCTTCTCGAAGACTTTGAATGCCCTCCTCGAAGACTTAGAACGCTCCCCTCCAAGACTTAGAACGCCTCCCCCGAAGACTTAGAACGCCCCCCCGAATACATAGAACGCCTTCCTCGAATACATAGAACGCCCCCTCGAAGACTTAGAACGCCCCCCTCGAAGACTTAGAACGTCCCCCTCGAAGACATAGAACGCCCCCCCTCGAAGACTTAGATCGCCCCCTCGAAGACGTAGAACGCCCCGCTCGAAGACTTAGAACGCCCCCTCTAAGACTTAAAACGCCCCCTTCGAAGACTTAGAACGCCCCCGCAAAGACTTAGAACGCCCCCCTCGAAGACTTTGATCGCCCCCTCGAAGAATTAGAATGCCCCCTCGAAGACTTAGAATCCCTTCGAAGACTTACAATGTTCCCTCCCCCCTCCAAGACTTAGAACGCCCCCTCCGAAGACTTAGAACGCCCCCCGAAGTCTTAGAACGCTCCCTCGAAGAATTGGAACGGCCCCTTCGAAGACTTAGAACGTCCCCGCGAAGACTTAGAACGCCCCCCTCGAAGACTTAGAACGCCCCGCTCGAAGATTTAGAACGCCCCCTCGAAGACTTGAAACGCACCCTTCGAAGACTTAGAACGTCCCCGCAAAGATTTAGAACGCCCCCTCGAAGACTTAGAATCCTTTCCAAGACTTAGAACGCCCCCTCGAACATTTAGAATGCCCCCTCGAAGACTTCGAATTCCCTTCTCGAAGACTTAGAACGCCCTCCTCGAAGACGTAGAACGCCCCCCTCGAAGACTTAGAACGCCCCCCTCGAAGATTTAGAATCCTTTCCAAGACTTAGAACGCCCCCTTGAACATTTAGAATGCCCCCTCGAAGACATAGAATTCCCTTCTCGAAGACTTAGAACGCCCTCCTCGAAGACGTAGAACGCCCCCCTCGAAGACTTAGAACGCCCCCTCGAAGACTTAGAACGCCCCCTCGAAGACTTAGAACGTCCCCTCCAAGACTTAGAACGCCCCCCTCGAAGACTTAGAACGGCCCCCCTCGAACACATAGAACGCCCCCTCGAAGACTTAGATCCCCCCTCGAAGACTTAGAACGCCCCGCTCGAAGACTTAGAACGCCCCCTCGAAGACTTAGAACGCCCCCGCGGAAACTTAGAACGCCCCCTCGAAGAGATAGCACGCCCCCTCGAAGACTTAGGACGCCCCCCTCGGAGACTTATGACGCCCCCCTCGAAGACTTAAAACGCCCCCCTCGAAGACTTTGATCGCACCCTCGAAGACTTAGAATGCCCCCTCGAAAACTTAGAATTCCTTCGAAGACTTAGAATGCCCCTCGCCCCTCGAAGACTTAGAATGCCCCCTCGAAGACTAAGAACGCCCTCTCTTAGAATTAGAACGGCCCCTCGAAGACTTAGAACGCCCCCTCGAAAATTTAGAACGCCCCCTCGAAGTCTTAGAATGTCCCCTTGTCCCCAAAAAGACTTAGAACGCCCCCTCGAAGACTTAGAACGCACACACGAAGACTTAGAACGCCCTCTCGAAGACTTAGAACGCCCTCTCGAAGACTTAGAATCCTTTCCAAGACTTAGAACGCCCCCTCGAACATTTAGAATGCCCCCTCGAAGACTTCGAATTCCCTTCTAGAAGACTCATAACGCCCTCCTCGAAGACGTAGAACGCCCCCCCTCGAAGACTTAGAACGCCCCCTTCGAAGACTTAGATCGCCCCCTCGAAGACTTAGAATCCTTTCCAAGACTTAGAACGCCCCCTCGAACATTTAGAATGCCCCCTCGAAGTTTTCGAATTCCCTTCTCGAAGACTCAGAACGCCCTCCTCGAAGACGTAGAACGCCCCCTCTCGAAGACTTAGAACGCCCCCCTCGAAGACTTAGAATCCTTTCCAAGACTTAGAACGCCCCTCTCGAAGACATAGAACGCCCCACTCGAAGACATAGAACGCCCCCCTCGAAGACTTAGATCGCCCCCTCGAAGATTTAGAACGCGCCGCTCGAAGACTTAGAACGCCCCCTTCGAAGACTTAGAACGCCCCGTCGAAGACTTAGAATACCCAGTCCGAAGATTCAGAATGCCCCCTCGAAGACTTAGAATCCCTTCGAAGACTTAGAATGTCCCCTCGCCCCTCCAAGACTTAGAATGCCCACTCGAAGATTTAGAATGCCCCCCTCGAAGATTTAGAATGCCCCCTCGAAGACTTAGAATCCTTTTCAAGACTTAGAATGCCCCCTCGAAAATTTAGAATGCCCCTCGAAGACTTAGAATTCCCTTCTCGAAGACTTTGAATGCCCTCCTCGAAGACTTAGAACGCTCCCCTCCAAGACTTAGAACGCCTCCCCCGAAGACTTAGAACGCCCCCCCCCGAATACATAGAACGCCTTCCTCGAATACATAGAACGCCCCCCTCGAAGACTTAGAACGCCCCCCTCGAAGACTTAGAACGTCCCCCTCGAAGACATAGAACGCCCCCCTCGAAGACTTAGATCGCCCCCTCGAAGACGTAGAACGCCCCGCTCGAAGACTTAGAACGCCCCCCTCTAAGACTTAAAACGCCCCCTTCGAAGACTTAGAACGCCCCCGCAAAGACTTAGAACGCCCCCCTCGAAGACTTTGATCGCCCCCTCGAAGAATTAGAATGCCCCCTCGAAGACTTAGAATCCCTTCGAAGACTTACAATGTTCCCTCCCCCCCTCCAAGACTTAGAACGCCCCCTCCGAAGACTTAGAACGCCCCCCGAAGTCTTAGAACGCTCCCTCGAAGAATTGGAACGGCCCCTTCGAAGACTTAGAACGTCCCCGCGAAGACTTAGAACGCCCCCCTCGAAGACTTAGAACGCCCCGCTCGAAGATTTAGAACGCCCCCTCGAAGACTTGAAACGCACCCTTCGAAGACTTTAGAACGTCCCCGCAAAGATTTAGAACGCCCCCTCGAAGACTTAGAATCCTTTCCAAGACTTAGAACGCCCCCTCGAACATTTAGAATGCCCCCTCGAAGACTTCGAATTCCCTTCTCGAAGACTTAGAACGCCCTCCTCGAAGACGTAGAACGCCCCCCCTCGAAGACTTAGAACGCCCCCCTCGAAGATTTAGAATCCTTTCCAAGACTTAGAACGCCCCCTTGAACATTTAGAATGCCCCCTCGAAGACATAGAATTCCCTTCTCGAAGACTTAGAACGCCCTCCTCGAAGACGTAGAACGCCCCCCTCGAAGACTTAGAACGCCCCCTCGAAGACTTAGAACGCCCCCTCGAAGACTTAGAACGTCCCCTCCAAGACTTAGAACGCCCCCCTCGAAGACTTAGAACGGCCCCCTCGAACACATAGAACGCCCCCCTCGAAGACTTAGATCCCCCCTCGAAGACTTAGAACGCCCCGCTCGAAGACTACTCTAGAACGCCCCCTCGAAGCTTAGAACGCCCCCGCGAAGACGCGCCACCGCGGAAACCTTAGAACGCCCCCTCGAAGAGATAGCACGCCCCTCGAGACTTAGGACGCCCCCCTCGGAGACTTATGACGCCCCCCTCGAAGACTTAAAACGCCCCCCTCGAAGACTTTGATCGCCCCCTCGAAGAATTAGAATGCCCCCTCGAAGACTTAGAATCCCTTCGAAGACTTACAATGTTCCCTCCCCCCTCCAAGACTTAGAACGCCCCCTCCGAAGACTTAGAACGCCCCCCGAAGTCTTAGAACGCTCCCTCGAAGAATTGGAACGGCCCCTTCGAAGACTTAGAACGTCCCCGCGAAGACTTAGAACGCCCCCCTCGAAGACTTAGAACGCCCCGCTCGAAGATTTAGAACGCCCCCTCGAAGACTTGAAACGCACCCTTCGAAGACTTAGAACGTCCCCCGCAAAGATTTAGAACGCCCCCTCGAAGACTTAGAATCCTTTCCAAGACTTAGAACGCCCCCTCGAACATTTAGAATGCCCCCCTCGAAGACTTCGAATTCCCTTCTCGAAGACTTAGAACGCCCTCCTCGAAGACGTAGAACGCCCCCCTCGAAGACTTAGAACGCCCCCCTCGAAGATTTAGAATCCTTTCCAAGACTTAGAACGCCCCCTTGAACATTTAGAATGCCCCCTCGAAGACATAGAATTCCCTTCTCGAAGACTTAGAACGCCCTCCTCGAAGACGTAGAACGCCCCCCTCGAAGACTTAGAACGCCCCCTCGAAGACTTAGAACGCCCCCTCCAAGACTTAGAATGGCCCCTCGAAAACTTAGAATCCCTTCGAAGACTTAGAATGTCCCCTCGCCCCTCGATGACTTAGAATGCCCCCTCGAAGACTAACAACGCCCCCTCTTAGACTTAGAACGGCCCCTCGAAAACTTAGAACGCCCCCTCGAAAACTTAGAACGTCCCCCTCGAAGAGTTAGAACGACACCTAGAAGACTTAGAACGCCCCCTCGAAGTCTTAGAATGTCCCCCTTCCCCCCAAGAAGACTTAGAACGCCCACTCGAAGACTTATAACGCCCCCACGAAGACTTAGAACGCCCCCCTCGAAGACTTAGAACGCGCCCTCGAAGACTTAGAATCCTTTCCAAGACTTAGAACGCCCCCTCGAACATGTAGAATGCCCCCTCGAAGATTTCGAATTCCCTTCTCGAAGACTCAGAACGCCCTCCTCGAAGACGTAGAACGCCCCCTCTCGAAGACTTAGAACGCCCCCCTCGAAGACTTAGAATCCTTTCCAAGGACTTAGAACGCCCCTCTCGAAGACATAGAACGCCCCCCTCGAAGACATAGAACGCCCCCCTCGAAGACTTAGATCGCCCCCTCGAAGATTTAGAACGCGCCGCTCGAAGACTTAGAACGCCCCCTCGAAGACTTTGAACGCCCCCTTCGAAGACTTAGAACGCCCCGTCGAAGACTTAGAATACCCAGTCGAAGATTCAGAATGCCCCCTCGAAGACTTAGAATCCCTTCGAAGACTTAGAATGTCCCCTCGCCCCTCCAAGACTTAGAATGCCCACTCGAAGATTTAGAATGCCCCCCTCGAAGATTTAGAATGCCCCCTCGAAGACTTAGAATCCTTTTCAAGACTTAGAATGCCCCCTCGAAAATTTAGAATGCCCCCTCGAAGACTTAGAATTCCCTTCTCGAAGACTTTGAATGCCCTCCTCGAAGACTTAGAACGCTCCCCTCCAAGACTTAGAACGCCTCCCCCGAAGACTTAGAACGCCCCCCCGAATACATAGAACGCCTTCCTCGAAGACGTAGAACGCCCCCCTCGAAGACTTAGAACGCCCCCCTCGAAGACTTAGAACGTCCCCCTCGAAGACATAGAACGCCCCCCTCGAAGACTTAGATCGCCCCCTCGAAGACGTAGAACGCCCCGCTCGAAGACTTAGAACGCCCCCTCTAAGGCTTAAAACGCCCCCTTCGAAGACTTAGAACGCCCCCGCAAAGACTTAGAACGCCCCCCTCGAAGACTTTGATCGCCCCCTCGAAGAATTATAATGCCCCCTCGAAGACTTAGAATCCCTTCGAAGACTTACAATGTTCCCTCCCCCCCTCCAAGACTTAGAACGCCCCCTCCGAAGACTTAGAACGCCCCCCGAAGTCTTAGAACGCCACCCTCCAAGACTTAGAACGCCCCGCTCGAAGACTTAGAACGCCCCCTCGAAGAATTGGAACGGCCCCTTCGAAGACTTAGAACGTCCCCGCGAAGACTTAGAACGCCCCCCTCGAAGATTTAGAACGCCCCGCTCGAAGACTTAGAACGCCCCCTCGAAGACTTGGAACGCCCCCTTCGAAGACTTAGAACGTCCCCGCGAAGATTTAGAACGCCCCCTCGAAGACATAGAATCTTTTCCAAGACTTAGAACGCCCCCTCGAACATTTAGAATGCCCCCTCGAAGACTTCGAATTCCCTTCTCGAAGACTTAGAACGCCCTCCTCGAAGACGTAGAACGCCCCCCCTCGAAGACTTAGAACGCCCCCGTCGAAGATTTAGAATCCTTTCCAAGACTTAGAACGCCCCTTTGAACATTTAGAATGCCCCCTCGAAGACATAGAATTCCCTTCTCGAAGACTTAGAACGCCCTCCTCGAAGACGTAGAACGCCCCCCTCGAAGACTTAGAACGCCCCCTCGAAGACTTAGAACGTCCCCTCCAAGACTTAGAACGCCCCCCTCGAAGACTTAGAACGCCCCCTCGAACACATAGAACGCCCCCCTCGAAGACTTAGATCGCCCCCTCGAAGACTTAGAACGCCCCGCTCGAAGACTTAGAACGCCCCCTCGAAGACTTAGAACGCCCCCGCGGAAACTTAGAACGCCCCCTCGAAGAGATAGCACGCCCCCTCGAAGACTTAGGACGCCCCCCTCGGAGACTTATGACGCCCCCCTCGAAGACTTAAAACGCCCCCCTCGAAGACTTTGATCGCACCCTCGAAGACTTAGAATGCCCCCTCGAAAACTTAGAATCCCTTCGAAGACTTAGAATGTCCCCTCGCCCCTCGAAGACTTAGAATGCCCCCTCGAAGACTAACAACGCCCCCTCTTAGACTTAGAACGGCCCCTCGAAAACTTAGAACGCCCCCTCGAAAACGTAGAACGTCCCCCTCGAAGAGTTAGAACGACC
This sequence comes from Stegodyphus dumicola, assembly GCF_044657685.1. NCBI lineage: Eukaryota > Metazoa > Arthropoda > Arachnida > Araneae > Eresidae > Stegodyphus > Stegodyphus dumicola. Next base: position 64,158,400 of record NC_140778.1, on the reverse strand, counting down.
CCTAGAAGACTTAGAACGCCCCCTCGAAGTCTTAGAATGTCCCCTTCCCTCCAAGAAGACTTAGAACGCCCACTCGAAGACTTATAACGCCCCCACGAAGACTTAGAACGCCCCCCTCGAAGACTTAGAACGCGCCCTCGAAGACTTAGAATCCTTTCCAAGACTTAGAACGCCCCCTCGAACATTTAGAATGCCCCTCGATAATTCGAATTCCCTTCTCGAAGACTCAGAACGCCCTCCTCGAAGACGTAGAACGCCCCCTCTCGAAGACTTAGAACGCCCCCCTCGAAGACTTAGAATCCTTTCCAAGACTTAGAACGCCCCTCTCGAAGACATAGAACGCCCCCCTCGAAGACATAGAACGCCCCCCTCGAAGACTTAGATCGCCCCCTCGAAGATTTAGAACGCCCCGCTCGAAGACTTAGAACGCCCCCTCGAAGACTTGGAACGCCCCCTTCGAAGACTTAGAACGCCCCGTCGGAGACTTAGAATACCCAGTCGAAGATTCAGAATGCCCCCTCGAAGACTTAGAATCCCTTCGAAGACTTAGAATGTCCCCTCGCCCCTCCAAGACTTAGAATGCCCACTCGAAGATTTAGAATGCCCCCCTCGAAGATTTAGAATGCCCCCTCGAAGACTTAGAATCCTTTTCAAGACTTAGAATAACCCCTCGAAAATTTAGAATGCCCCCTCGAAGACTTAGAATTCCCTTCTCGAAGACTTTGAATGCCCTCCTCGAAGACTTAGAACGCCCCCTTCGAAGACTTAGAACGCCCCCGCAAAGACTTAGAACGCCCCCCTCGAAGACTTTGATCGCCCCCTCGAAGAATTAGAATGCCCCCTCGAAGACTTAGAATCCCATCGAAGACTTACAATGTCCCCTCCCCCCTCCAAGACTTAGAACGCCCCTTCCGAAGACTTAGAACGCCCCCCGAAGTCTTAGAACGCCACCCTCCAAGACTTAGAACGCCCCGCTCGAAGACTTAGAACGCCCCCTCGAAGAATTGGAACGGCCCCTTCGAAGACTTAGAACGTCCCCGCGAAGACTTAGAACGCCCCCGTCGAAGACTTAGAACGCCCCGCTCGAAGACTTAGAACGCCCCCTCGAAGACTTGGAACGCCCCCTTCGAAGACTTAGAACGTCCCCGCGAAGATTTAGAACGCACCCTCGAAGACTTAGAATCCTTTCCAAGACTTAGAACGCCCCCTCGAACATTTAGAATGCCCCGTCGAAGACTTCGAATTCCCTTCTCGAAGACTTAGAACGCCCTCCTCGAAGACGTAGAAAGCCCCCCCCTCGAAGACTTAGAACGCCCCCCTCGAAGACTTAGAATCCTTTCCAAGACTTAGAACGCCCCCTTTAACATTTAGAATGCCCCCTCGAAGACATAGAATTCCCTTCTCGAAGACTTAGAACGCCCTCCTCGAAGACGTAGAACGCCCCCCTCGAAGACTTAGAACGCCCCCTCGAAGACTTAGAACGTCCCCTCCAAGACTTAGAACGCCCCCCTCGAAGACTTAGAACGGCCCCCTCGAACACATAGAACGCCCCCCTCGAAGACTTAGATCGCCCCCTCGAAGACTTAGAACGCCCCGCTCGAAGACTTAGAACGCCCCCTCGAAGACTTAGAACGCCCCCGCGGAAACTTAGAACGCCCCCTCGAAGAGATAGCACGCCCCCTCGAAGACTTAGGACGCCCCCCTCGGAGACTTATGACGCCCCCCTCGAAGACTTAAAACGCCCCCCTCGAAGACTTTGATCGCACCCTCGAAGACTTAGAATGCCCCCTCGAAAACTTAGAATCCCTTCGAAGACTTAGAATGTCCCCTCGCCCCTCGAAGACTTAGAATGCCCCCTCGAAGACTAACAACGCCCCCTCTTAGACTTAGAACGGCCCCTCGAAAACTTAGAACGCCCCCTCGAAAACGTAGAACGTCCCCCTCGAAGAGTTAGAACGACCCCTAGAAGACTTAGAACGCCCCCTCGAAGTCTTAGAATGTCCCCTTCCCTCCAAGAAGACTTAGAACGCCCACTCGAAGACTTATAACGCCCCCACGAAGACTTAGAACGCCCCCCTCGAAGACTTAGAACGCGCCCTCGAAGACTTAGAATCCTTTCCAAGACTTAGAACGCCCCCTCGAACATTTAGAATGCCCCCTCGATAATTTCGAATTCCCTTCTCGAAGACTCAGAACGCCCTCCTCGAAGACGTAGAACGCCCCCTCTCGAAGACTTAGAACGCCCCCCTCGAAGACTTAGAATCCTTTCCAAGACTTAGAACGCCCCTCTCGAAGACATAGAACGCCCCCCCTCGAAGACATAGAACGCCCCCCTCGAAGACTTAGATCGCCCCCTCGAAGATTTAGAACGCCCCGCTCGAAGACTTAGAACGCCCCCTCGAAGACTTGGAACGCCCCCTTCGAAGACTTAGAACGCCCCGTCGAAGACTTAGAATACCCAGTCGAAGATTCAGAATGCCCCCTCGAAGACTTAGAATCCCTTCGAAGACTTAGAATGTCCCCTCGCCCCTCCAAGACTTAGAATGCCCACTCGAAGATTTAGAATGCCCCCCTCGAAGATTTAGAATGCCCCCTCGAAGACTTAGAATCCTTTTCAAGACTTAGAATAACCCCTCGAAAATTTAGAATGCCCCCTCGAAGACTTAGAATTCCCTTCTCGAAGACTTTGAATGCCCTCCTCGAAGACTTAGAACGCCCCCTTCGAAGACTTAGAACGCCCCCGCAAAGACTTAGAACGCCCCCCTCGAAGACTTCGATCGCCCCCTCGAAGAATTAGAATGCCCCCTCGAAGACTTAGAATCCCATCGAAGACTTACAATGTCCCCTCCCCCCTCCAAGACTTAGAACGCCCCTTCCGAAGACTTAGAACGCCCCCCGATGTCTTAGAACGCCACCCTCCAAGACTTAGAACGCCCCGCTCGAAGACTTAGAACGCCCCCTCGAAAAATTGGAACGGCCCCTTCGAAGACTTAGAACGTCCCCGCGAAGACTTAGAACGCCCCCGTCGAAGACTTAGAACGCCCCGCTCGAAGACTTAGAACGCCCCCTCGAAGACTTGGAACGCCCCCTTCGAAGACTTAGAACGTCCCCGCGAAGATTTAGAACGCACCCTCGAAGACTTAGAATCCTTTCCAAGACTTAGAACGCCCCCTCGAACATTTAGAATGCCCCGTCGAAGACTTCGAATTCCCTTCTCGAAGACTTAGAACGCCCTCCTCGAAGACGTAGAAAGCCCCCCCTCGAAGACTTAGAACGCCCCCCTCGAAGACTTAGAATCCTTTCCAAGACTTAGAACGCCCCCTTTAACATTTAGAATGCCCCCTCGAAGACATAGAATTCCCTTCTCGAAGACTTAGAACGCCCTCCTCGAAGACGTAGAACGCCCCCCTCGAGGACTTAGAACGCCCCCTCGAAGACTTAGAACGCCCCCTCGAAGACTTAGAACGTCCCCTCCAAGACTTAGAACGCCCCCCTCGAAGACTTAGAACGGCCCCCTCGAACACATAGAACGCCCCCCTCGAAGACTTAGATCGCCCCCTCGAAGACTTAGAACGCCCCGCTCGAAGACTTAGAACGCCCCCTCGAAGACTTAGGACGCCCCCCTCGGAGACTTATGACGCCCCCCTCGAAGACTTAAAACGCCCCCCTCGAAGACTTTGATCGCACCCTCGAAGACTTAGAATGCCCCCTCGAAAACTTAGAATCCCTTCGAAGACATAGAATGTCCCCTCGCCCCTCGAAGACTTAGAATGCCCCCTCGAAGACTAACAACGCCCCCTCTTAGACTTAGAACGGCCCCTCGAAAACTTAGAACGCCCCCTCGAAAATTTAGAACGTCCCCCTCGAAGAGTTAGAACGACCCCTAGAAGACTTAGAACGCGCCCTCGAAGTCTTAGAATGTCCCCTTCCCCCCAAGAAGACATAGAACGCCCACTCGAAGACTTAGAACGCCCCCACGAAGACTTAGAACGCCCCCCTCGAAGACTTAGAACGCGCCTTCGAAGACTTAGAATCCTTTCCAAGACTTAGAACGCCCCCTCGAACATTTAGAATGCCCCCTCGAAGATTTCGAATTCCCTTCTAGAAGACTCAGAACGCCCTCCTCGAAGACGTAGAACGCCCCCTCTCGAAGACATAGAACGCCCCCCTCGAAGACATAGAACGCCCCCCTCGAAGACTTAGATCGCCCCCTCGAAGATTTAGAACGCCCCGCTCGAAGACTTAGAACGCCCCCTCGAAGACTTGGAACGCGCCCTCGAAGACTTAGAATCCTTTCCAAGACTTAGAACGCCCCCTCGAACATTTAGAATGCCCCCTCGAAGATTTCGAATTCCCTTCTCGAAGACTCAGAACGCCCTCCTCGAAGACGTAGAACGCCCCCTCTCGAAGACTTAGAACGCCCCCCTCGAAGACTTAGAATCCTTTCCAAGACTTAGAACGCCCCTCTCGAAGACATAGAACGCCCCCCTCGAAGACATAGAACGCCCCCCTCGAAGACTTAGATCCCCCCTCGAAGATTTAGAACGCGCCGCTCGAAGACTTAGAACGCCCCCTCGAAGACTTTGAACGCCCCCTTCGAAGACTTAGAACGCCCCGTCGAAGACTTAGAATACCCAGTCGAAGATTCAGAATGCCCCCTCGAAGATTTAGAATGCCCCCTCGAAGACTTAGAATCCTTTTCAAGACTTAGAATGCCCCCTCGAAAATTTAGAATGCCCCCTCGAAGACTTAGAATTCCCTTCTCGAAGACTTTGAATGCCCTCCTCGAAGACTTAGAACGCTCCCCTCCAAGACTTAGAACGCCTCCCCCGAAGACTTAGAACGCCCCCCCGAATACATAGAACGCCTTCCTCGAATACATAGAACGCCCCCTCGAAGACTTAGAACGCCCCCCTCGAAGACTTAGAACGTCCCCCTCGAAGACATAGAACGCCCCCCTCGAAGACTTAGATCGCCCCCTCGTAGAAGTAGAACGCCCCGCTCGAAGACTTAGAACGCCCCCTCTAAGACTTAAAACGCCCCCTTCGAAGACTTAGAACGCCCCCGCAAAGACTTAGAACGCCCCCCTCGAAGACTTTGATCGCCCCCTCGAAGAATTAGAATGCCCCCTCGAAGACTTAGAATCCCTTCGAAGACTTACAATGTTCCCTCCCCCCTCCAAGACTTAGAACGCCCCCTCCGAAGACTTAGAACGCCCCCCGAAGTCTTAGAACGCTCCCTCGAAGAATTGGAACGGCCCCTTCGAAGACTTAGAACGTCCCCGCGAAGACTTAGAACGCCCCCCTCGAAGACTTAGAACGCCCCGCTCGAAGATTTAGAACGCCCCCTCGAAGACTTGAAACGCACCCTTCGAAGACTTAGAACGTCCCCGCAAAGATTTAGAACGCCCCCTCGAAGACTTAGAATCCTTTCCAAGACTTAGAACGCCCCCTCGAACATTTAGAATGCCCCCTCGAAGACTTCGAATTCCCTTCTCGAAGACTTAGAACGCCCTCCTCGAAGACGTAGAACGCCCCCCTCGAAGACTTAGAACGCCCCCCTCGAAGATTTAGAATCCTTTCCAAGACTTAGAACGCCCCCTTGAACATTTAGAATGCCCCCTCGAAGACATAGAATTCCCTTCTCGAAGACTTAGAACGCCCTCCTCGAAGACGTAGAACGCCCCCCTCGAAGACTTAGAACGCCCCCTCGAAGACTTAGAACGCCCCCTCGAAGACTTAGAACGTCCCCTCCAAGACTTAGAACGCCCCCCTCGAAGACTTAGAACGGCCCCCTCGAACACATAGAACGCCCCCTCGAAGACTTAGATCCCCCCTCGAAGACTTAGAACGCCCCGCTCGAAGACTTAGAACGCCCCCTCGAAGACTTAGAACGCCCCCGCGGAAACTTAGAACGCCCCCTCGAAGAGATAGCACGCCCCCTCGAAGACTTAGGACGCCCCCCTCGGAGACTTATGACGCCCCCCTCGAAGACTTAAAACGCCCCCCTCGAAGACTTTGATCGCACCCTCGAAGACTTAGAATGCCCCCTCGAAAACTTAGAATTCCTTCGAAGACTTAGAATGCCCCTCGCCCCTCGAAGACTTAGAATGCCCCCTCGAAGACTAAGAACGCCCTCTCTTAGAATTAGAACGGCCCCTCGAAGACTTAGAACGCCCCCTCGAAAATTTAGAACGCCCCCTCGAAGTCTTAGAATGTCCCCTTGTCCCCAAAAAGACTTAGAACGCCCCCTCGAAGACTTAGAACGCACACACGAAGACTTAGAACGCCCTCTCGAAGACTTAGAACGCCCTCTCGAAGACTTAGAATCCTTTCCAAGACTTAGAACGCCCCCTCGAACATTTAGAATGCCCCCTCGAAGACTTCGAATTCCCTTCTCGAAGACTCAGAACGCCCTCCTCGAAGACGTAGAACGCCCCCTCTCGAAGACTTAGAACGCCCCCCTCGAAGACTTAGAATCCTTTCCAAGACTTAGAACGCCCCTCTCGAAGACATAGAACGCCCCACTCGAAGACATAGAACGCCCCCCTCGAAGACTTAGATCGCCCCCTCGAAGATTTAGAACGCGCCGCTCGAAGACTTAGAACGCCCCCTTCGAAGACTTAGAACGCCCCGTCGAAGACTTAGAATACCCAGTCGAAGATTCAGAATGCCCCCTCGAAGACTTAGAATCCCTTCGAAGACTTAGAATGTCCCCTCGCCCCTCCAAGACTTAGAATGCCCACTCGAAGATTTAGAATGCCCCCCTCGAAGATTTAGAATGCCCCCTCGAAGACTTAGAATCCTTTTCAAGACTTAGAATGCCCCCTCGAAAATTTAGAATGCCCCCTCGAAGACTTAGAATTCCCTTCTCGAAGACTTTGAATGCCCTCCTCGAAGACTTAGAACGCTCCCCTCCAAGACTTAGAACGCCTCCCCCGAAGACTTAGAACGCCCCCCCCCGAATACATAGAACGCCTTCCTCGAAGACGTAGAACGCCCCCCTCGAAGACTTAGAACGCCCCCCTCGAAGACTTAGAACGTCCCCCTCGAAGACATAGAACGCCCCCCTCGAAGACTTAGATCGCCCCCTCGAAGACGTAGAACGCCCCGCTCGAAGACTTAGAACGCCCCCTCTAAGACTTAAAACGCCCCTTCGAAGACTTAGAACGCCCCCGCAAAGACTTAGAACGCCCCCCTCGAAGACTTTGATCGCCCCCTCGAAGAATTAGAATACCCAGTCGAAGATTCAGAATGCCCCCTCGAAGACTTAGAATCCCTTCGAAGACTTAGAATGTCCCCTCGCCCCTCCAAGACTTAGAATGCCCACTCGAAGATTTAGAATGCCCCCCTCGAAGATTTAGAATGCCCCCTCGAAGACTTAGAATCCTTTTCAAGACTTAGAATGCCCCCTCGAAAATTTAGAATGCCCCCTCGAAGACTTAGAATTCCCTTCTCGAAGACTTTGAATGCCCTCCTCGAAGACTTAGAACGCTCCCCTCCAAGACTTAGAACGCCTCCCCCGAAGACTTAGAACGCCCCCCCCGAATACATAGAACGCCTTCCTCGAATACATAGAACGCCCCCCTCGAAGACTTAGAACGCCCCCCTCGAAGACTTAGAACGTCCCCCTCGAAGACATAGAACGCCCCCCTCGAAGACTTAGATCGCCCCCTCGAAGACGTAGAACGCCCCGCTCGAAGACTTAGAACGCCCCCTCTAAGACTTAAAACGCCCCCTTCGAAGACTTAAAACGCCCCCGCAAAGACTTAGAACGCCCCCCTCGAAGACTTTGATCGCCCCCTCGAAGAATTAGAATGCCCCCTCGAAGACTTAGAATCCCTTCGAAGACTTACAATGTTCCCTCCCCCCCTCCAAGACTTAGAACGCCCCCTCCGAAGACTTAGAACGCCCCCCGAAGTCTTAGAACGCTCCCTCGAAGAATTGGAACGGCCCCTTCGAAGACTTAGAACGTCCCCGCGAAGACTTAGAACGCCCCCCTCGAAGACTTAGAACGCCCCGCTCGAAGATTTAGAACGCCCCCTCGAAGACTTGAAACGCACCCTTCGAAGACTTAGAACGTCCCCGCAAAGATTTAGAACGCCCCCTCGAAGACTTAGAATCCTTTCCAAGACTTAGAACGCCCCCTCGAACATTTAGAATGCCCCCTCGAAGACTTCGAATTCCCTTCTCGAAGACTTAGAACGCCCTCCTCGAAGACGTAGAACGCCCCCCCTCGAAGACTTAGAACGCCCCCCTCGAAGATTTAGAATCCTTTCCAAGACTTAGAACGCCCCCTTGAACATTTAGAATGCCCCCTCGAAGACATAGAATTCCCTTCTCGAAGACTTAGAACGCCCTCCTCGAAGACGTAGAACGCCCCCCTCGAAGACTTAGAACGCCCCCTCGAAGACTTAGAACGCCCCCTCGAAGACTTAGAACGTCCCCTCCAAGACTTAGAACGCCCCCCTCGAAGACTTAGAACGGCCCCCTGGAACACATAGAACGCCCCCCTCGAAGACTTAGATCCCCCCTCGAAGACTTAGAACGCCCCGCTCGAAGACTTAGAACGCCCCCTCGAAGACTTAGAACGCCCCCGCGGAAACTTAGAACGCCCCCTCGAAGAGATAGCACGCCCCCTCGAAGACTTAGGACGCCCCCCTCGGAGACTTATGACGCCCCCCTCGAAGACTTAAAACGCCCCCCTCGAAGACTTTGATCGCCCCCTCGAAGAATTAGAATGCCCCCTCGAAGACTTAGAATCCCTTCGAAGACTTACAATGTTCCCTCCCCCCTCCAAGACTTAGAACGCCCCCTCCGAAGACTTAGAACGCCCCCCGAAGTCTTAGAACGCTCCCTCGAAGAATTGGAACGGCCCCTTCGAAGACTTAGAACGTCCCCGCGAAGACTTAGAACGCCCCCCTCGAAGACTTAGAACGCCCCGCTCGAAGATTTAGAACGCCCCCTCGAAGACTTGAAACGCACCCTTCGAAGACTTAGAACGTCCCCGCAAAGATTTAGAACGCCCCCTCGAAGACTTAGAATCCTTTCCAAGACTTAGAACGCCCCCTCGAACATTTAGAATGCCCCCTCGAAGACTTCGAATTCCCTTCTCGAAGACTTAGAACGCCCTCCTCGAAGACGTAGAACGCCCCCCTCGAAGACTTAGAACGCCCCCCTCGAAGATTTAGAATCCTTTCCAAGACTTAGAACGCCCCCTTGAACATTTAGAATGCCCCCTCGAAGACATAGAATTCCCTTCTCGAAGACTTAGAACGCCCTCCTCGAAGACGTAGAACGCCCCCCTCGAAGACTTAGAACGCCCCCTCGAAGACTTAGAACGCCCCCTCCAAGACTTAGAACGTCCCCTCCAAGACTTAGAACGCCCCCCTCGAAGACTTAGAACGGCCCCCTCGAACACATAGAACGCCCCCCTCGAAGACTTAGATCCCCCCTCGAAGACTTAGAACGCCCCGCTCGAAGACTTAGAACGCCCCCTCGAAGACTTAGAACGCCCCCGCGGAAACTTAGAACGCCCCCTCGAAGAGATAGCACGCCCCCTCGAAGACTTAGGACGCCCCCCTCGGAGACTTATGACGCCCCCCTCGAAGACTTAAAACGCCCCCCTCGAAGACTTTGATCGCACCCTCGAAGACTTAGAATGCCCCCTCGAAAACTTAGAATTCCTTCAAAGACTTAGAATGCCCCTCGCCCCTCGAAGACTTAGAATGCCCCCTCGAAGACTAAGAACGCCCTCTCTTAGAATTAGAACGGCCCCTCGAAGACTTAGAACGCCCCCTCGAAAATTTAGAACGCCCCCTCGAAGTCTTAGAATGTCCCCTTGTCCCCAAAAAGACTTAGAACGCCCCCTCGAAGACTTAGAACGCACACACGAAGACTTAGAACGCCCTCTCGAAGACTTAGAACGCCCTCTCGAAGACTTAGAATCCTTTCCAAGACTTAGAACGCCCCCTCGAACATTTAGAATGCCCCCTCGAAGACTTCGAATTCCCTTCTAGAAGACTCATAACGCCCTCCTCGAAGACGTAGAACGCCCCCCCTCGAAGACTTAGAACGCCCCCTTCGAAGACTTAGATCGCCCCCTCGAAGACTTAGAATCCTTTCCAAGACTTAGAACGCCCCCTCGAACATTTAGAATGCCCCCTCGAAGTTTTCGAATTCCCTTCTCGAAGACTCAGAACGCCCTCCTCGAAGACGTAGAACGCCCCCTCTCGAAGACTTAGAACGCCCCCCTCGAAGACTTAGAATCCTTTCCAAGACTTAGAACGCCCCTCTCGAAGACATAGAACGCCCCACTCGAAGACATAGAACGCCCCCCTCGAAGACTTAGATCGCCCCCTCGAAGATTTAGAACGCGCCGCTCGAAGACTTAGAACGCCCCCTTCGAAGACTTAGAACGCCCCGTCGAAGACTTAGAATACCCAGTCGAAGATTCAGAATGCCCCCTCGAAGACTTAGAATCCCTTCGAAGACTTAGAATGTCCCCTCGCCCCTCCAAGACTTAGAATGCCCACTCGAAGATTTAGAATGCCCCCCTCGAAGATTTAGAATGCCCCCTCGAAGACTTAGAATCCTTTTCAAGACTTAGAATGCCCCCTCGAAAATTTAGAATGCCCCCTCGAAGACTTAGAATTCCCTTCTCGAAGACTTTGAATGCCCTCCTCGAAGACTTAGAACGCTCCCCTCCAAGACTTAGAACGCCTCCCCCGAAGACTTAGAACGCCCCCCCCCGAATACATAGAACGCCTTCCTCGAAGACGTAGAACGCCCCCCTCGAAGACTTAGAACGCCCCCCTCGAAGACTTAGAACGTCCCCCTCGAAGACATAGAACGCCCCCCTCGAAGACTTAGATCGCCCCCTCGAAGACGTAGAACGCCCCGCTCGAAGACTTAGAACGCCCCCGCTAAGACTTAAAACGCCCTCTTCGAAGACTTAGAACGCCCCCGCAAAGACTTAGAACGCCCCCCTCGAAGACTTTGATCGCCCCCTCGAAGAATTAGAATGCCCCCTCGAAGACTTAGAATCCCTTCGAAGACTTACAATGTTCCCTCCCCCCTCCAAGACTTAGAACGCCCCCTCCGAAGACTTAGAACGCCCCCCGAAGTCTTAGAACGCCACCCTCCAAGACTTAGAACGCCCCGCTCGAAGACTTAGAACGCCCCCTCGAAGAATTGGAACGGCCCCTTCGAAGACTTAGAACGTCCCCGCGAAGACTTATAACGCCCCCCTCGAAGACTTAGAACGCCCCGCTCGATGACTTAGATCGCCCCCTCGAAGACTTGGAACGCCCCCTTCGAAGACTTAGAACGTCCCCGCGAAGATTTAGAACGCCCCCTCGAAGACATAGAATCCTTTCCAAGACTTAGAACGCCCCCTCGAACATTTAGAATGCCCCCTCGAAGACTTCGAATTCCCTTCTCGAAGACTTAGAACGCCCTCCTCGAAGACGTAGAACGCCCCCCCTCGAAGACTTAGAACGCCCCCCTCGAAGATTTAGAATCCTTTCCAAGACTTAGAACGCCCCCTTGAACATTTAGAATGCCCCCTCGAAGACATAGAATTCCCTTCTCGAAGACTTAAGACGCCCTCCTCGAAGACGTAGAACGCCCCCCTCGAAGACTTAGAACGGCCCCCTCGAACACATAGAACGCCCCCCTCGAAGACTTAGATCGCCCCCTCGAAGACTTAGAACGCCCCGCTCGAAGACTTAGAACGCCCCCTCGAAGAATTAGAACGCCCCCGCGGAAACTTAGAACGCCCCCTCGAAGAGATAGCACGCCCCCTCGAAGACTTAGGACGCCCCCCTCGGAGACTTATGACGCCCCCCTCGAAGACTTAAAACGCCCCCCTCGAAGACTTTGATCGCACCCTCGAAGACTTAGAATGCCCCCTCGAAAACTTAGAATCCCTTCGAAGACTTAGAATGTCCCCTCGCCCCTCGAAGACTTAGAATGCCCCCTCGAAGACTAACAACGCCCCCTCTTAGACTTAGAACGGCCCCTCGAAAACTTAGAACGCCCCCTCGAAAACGTAGAACGTCCCCCTCGAAGAGTTAGAACGACCCCTAGAAGACTTAGAACGCCCCCTCGATGTCTTAGAATGTCCCCTTCCCTCCAAGAAGACTTAGAACGCCCACTCGAAGACTTATAACGCCCCCACGAAGACTTAGAACGCCCCCCTCGAAGACTTAGAACGCGCCCTCGAAGACTTAGAATCCTTTCCAAGACTTAGAACGCCCCCTCGAACATTTAGAATGCCCCCTCGATAATTTCGAATTCCCTTCTCGAAGACTCAGAACGCCCTCCTCGAAGACGTAGAACGCCCCCCTCGAAGACTTAGAATCCTTTCCAAGACTTAGAACGCCCCTCTCGAAGACATAGAACGCCCCCCTCGAAGACATAGAACGCCCCCCTCGAAGACTTAGATCGCCCCCTCGAAGATTTAGAACGCCCCTTCGAAGACTTGGAACGCCCCCTTCGAAGACTTAGAACGCCCCGTCGAAGACTTAGAATACCCAGTCGAAGATTCAGAATGCCCCCCTCGAAGACTTAGAATCCCTTCGAAGACTTAGAATGTCCCCTCGCCCCTCCAAGACTTAGAATGCCCACTCGAAGATTTAGAATGCCCCCCTCGAAGATTTAGTATGCCCCCTCGAAGACTTAGAATCCTTTTCAAGACTTAGAATAACCCCTCGAAAATTTAGAATGCCCCCTCGAAGACTTAGAATTCCCTTCTCGAAGACTTTGAATGCCCTCCTCGAAGACTTAGAACGCCCCCTTCGAAGACTTAGAACGCCCCCGCAAAGACTTAGAACGCCCCCTCGAAGACTTTGATCGCCCCCTCGAAGAATTAGAATGCCCCCTCGAAGACTTAGAATCCCTTCGAAGACTTACAATGTCCCCTCCCCCCTCCAAGACTTAGAACGCCCCCTCCGAAGACTTAGAACGCCCCCCGAAGTTTTAGAACGCCACCCTCCAAGACTTAGAACGCCCCGCTCGAAGACTTAGAACGCCCCCTCGAAGAATTGGAACGGCCCCTTCGAAGACTTAGAATGTCCCCTCGCCCCTCGAAGACTTAGAATGCCCCCTCGAAGACTAACAACGCCCCCTCTTAGACTTAGAACGGCCCCTCGAAAACTTAGAACGCCCCCTCGAAAACTTAGAACGTCCCCCTCGAAGAGTTAGAACGACCCCTAGAAGACTTAGAACGCGCCCTCGAAGTCTTAGAATGTCCCCTTCCCCCCAAGAAGACTTAGAACGCCCACTCGAAGACTTAGAACGCCCCCACGAAGACTTAGAACGCCCCCCTCGAAGACTTAGAACGCGCCCTCGAAGACTTAGAATCCTTTCCAAGACTTAGAACGCCCCCTCGAACATTTAGAATGCCCCCTCGAAGATTTCGAATTCCCTTCTCGAAGACTCAGAACGCCCTCCTCGAAGACGTAGAACGCCCCCTCTCGAAGACATAGAACGCCCCCCTCGAAGACATAGAACGCCCCCCTCGAAGACTTAGATCGCCCCCTCGAAGATTTAGAACGCCCCGCTCGAAGACTTAGAACGCCCCCTCGAAGACTTGGAACGCCCCCTTCGAAGACTTAGAACGCCCCGTCGAAGACTTAGAATACCCAGTCGAAGATTCAGAATGCCCCCTCGAAGACCTAGAATCCCTTCGAAGACTTAGAATGTCCCCTCGCCCCTCGAAGACTTAGAATGTCCACTCGAAGACTTAGAATGCCCCCTCGAAGATTTAGAATGCCCCCTCGAAGACTTAGAATCCTTTTCAAGACTTAGAATGCCCCCTCGAAAATTTAGAACGCCCCCTCGAAAATTTAGAATGCCCCCTCGAAGACTTAGAATTCCCTTCTCGAAGACTTTGAATGCCCTCCTCGAAGACTTAGAACGCTCCCCTCCAAGACTTAGGACGCCTCCCCCGAAGACTTAGAACGCCCCCCTCGAAGACTTTGATCGCCCCCTCGAAGAATTAGAATGCCCCCTCGAAGACTTAGAATCCCTTCGAAGACTTACAATGTTCCCTCCCCCCTCCAAGACTTAGAACGCCCCCTCCGAAGACTTAGAACGCCCCCCGAAGTCTTAGAACGCCACCCTCCAAGACTTAGAACGCCCCGCTCGAAGACTTAGAACGCCCCCTCGAAGAATTGGAACGGCCCCTTCGAAGACTTAGAACGTCCCCGCGAAGACTTAGAACGCCCCCCTCGAAGACTTAGAAGGCCCCGCTCGAAGACTTAGAACGCCCCCTCGAAGACTTGGAACGCCCCCTTCGGAGACTTAGAACGTCCCCGCGAAGATTTAGAACGCCCCCTCGAAGACATAGAATCCTTTCCAAGACTTAGAACGCCCCCTCGAACATTTAGAATGCCCCCTCGAAGACTTCGAATTCCCTTCTCGAAGACTTAGAACGCCCTCCTCGAAGACGTAGAACGCCCCCCCCTCGAAGACTTAGAACGCCCCCCTCGAAGATTTAGAATCCTTTCCAAGACTTAGAACGCCCCCTTGAACATTTAGAATGCCCCCTCGAAGACATAGAATTCCCTTCTCGAAGACTTAGAACGCCCTCCTCGAAGACGTAGAACGCCCCCCTCGAAGACTTAGAACGCCCCCTCGAAGACTTAGAACGTCCCCTCCAAGACTTAGAACGCCCCCCTCGAAGACTTAGAACGGCCCCCTCGAACACATAGAACGCCCCCCTCGAAGACTTAGATCGCCCCCTCGAAGACTTAGAACGCCCCGCTCGAAGACTTAGAACGCCCCCTCGAAGACTTAGAACGCCCCCGCGGAAACTTACAACGCCCCCTCGAAGAGATAGCACGCCCCCTCGAAGACTTAGGACGCCCCCCTCGGAGACTTATGACGCCCCCCTCGAAGACTTAAAACGCCCCCCTCGAAGACTTTGATCGCACCCTCGAAGACTTAGAATGCCCCCTCGAAAACTTCGAATCCCTTCGAAGACTTAGAATGTCCCCTCGCCCCTCGAAGACTTAGAATGCCCCCTCGAAGACTAACAACGCCCCCTCTTAGACTTAGAACGGCCCCTCGAAAACTTAGAACGCCCCCTCGAAAACGTAGAACGTCCCCCTCGAAGAGTTAGAACGACCCCTAGAAGACTTAGAACGCCCCCTCGAAGTCTTAGAATGTCCCCTTCCCTCCAAGAAGACTTAGAACGCCCACTCGAAGACCTATAACGCCCCCACGAAGACTTAGAACGCCCCCCTCGAAGACTTAGAACGCGCCCTCGAAGACTTAGAATCCTTTCCAAGACTTAGAACGCCCCCTCGAACATTTAGAATGCCCCCTCGATAATTTCGAATTCCCTTCTCGAAGACTCAGAACGCCCTCCTCGAAGACGTAGAACGCCCCCTCTCGAAGACTTAGAACGCCCCCCTCGAAGACTTAGAATCCTTTCCAAGACTTAGAACGCCCCTCTCGAAGACATAGAACGCCCCCCTCGAAGACATAGAACGCCCCCCTCGAAGACTTAGATCGCCCCCTCGAAGATTTAGAACGCCCCGCTCGAAGACTTAGAACGCCCCCTCGAAGACTTGGAACGCCCCCTTCGAAGACTTAGAACGCCCCGTCGAAGACTTAGAATACCCAGTCGAAGATTCAGAATGCCCCCTCGAAGACTTAGAATCCCTTCGAAGACTTAGAATGTCCCCTCGCCCCTCCAAGACTTAGAATGCCCACTCGAAGATTTAGAATGCCCCCCTCGAAGATTTAGAATGCCCCCTCGAAGACTTAGAATCCTTTTCAAGACTTAGAATAACCCCTCGAAAATTTAGAATGCCCCCTCGAAGACTTAGAATTCCCTTCTCGAAGACTTTGAATGCCCTCCTCGAAGACTTAGAACGCTCCCCTCCAAGACTTAGAACGCCTCCCCCGAAGACTTAGAACGCCCCCCCGAAGACATAGAACGCCTTCCTCGAAGACGTAGAACGCCCCCCTCGAAGACTTAGAACGCCCCCTCGAAGATTTAGAACGTCCCCCTCGAAGACATAGAACGCACCCCTCGAAGACTTAGATCGCCCCCTCGAAGACGTAGAACGCCCCGCTCGAAGACTTAGAACGCGCCCTCTAAGACTTAAAACGCCCCCTTCGAAGACTTAGAACGCCCCCCAAAGACTTAGAACGCCCCCCTCGAAGACTTTGATCGCCCCCTCGAAGAATTAGAATGCCCCCTCGAAGACTTAGAATCCCTTCGAAGACTTACAATGTCCCCTCCCCCCTCCAAGACTTAGAACGCCCCCTCCGAAGACTTAGAACGCCCCCCGAAGTCTTAGAACGCCACCCTCCAAGACTTAGAACGCCCCGCTCGAAGACTTAGAACGCCCCCTCGAAGAATTGGAACGGCCCCTTCGAAGACTTAGAACGTCCCCGCGAAGACTTAGAACGCCCCCGTCGAAGACTTAGAACGCCCCGCTCGAAGACTTAGAACGCCCCCTCGAAGACTTGGAACGCCCCCTTCGAAGACTTAGAACGTCCCCGCGAAGATTTAGAACGCACCCTCGAAGACTTAGAATCCTTTCCAAGACTTAGAACGCCCCCTCGAACATTTAGAATGCCCCGTCGAAGACTTCGAATTCCCTTCTCGAAGACCTAGAACGCCCTCCTCGAAGACGTAGAACGCCCCCCCTCGAAGACATAGAACGCCCCCCTCGAAGACTTAGAATCCTTTCGAAGACTTAGAACGCCCCCTTTAACATTTAGAATGCCCCCTCGAAGACATAGAATTCCCTTCTCGAAGACTTAGAACGCCCTCCTCGAAGACGTAGAACGCCCCCCTCGAGGACTTAGAACGCCCCCTCGAAGACTTAGAACGCCCCCTCGAAGACTTAGAACGTCCCCTCCAAGACTTAGAACGCCCCCCTCGAACACATAGAACGCCCCCCTCGAAGACTTAGATCGCCCCCTCGAAGACTTAGAACGCCCCGCTCGAAGACTTAGAACGCCCCCTCGAAGACTTAGAACGCCCCCGCGGAAACTTAGAACGCCCCCTCGAAGAGATAGCACGCCCCCTCGAAGACTTAGGACGCCCCCCTCGGTGACTTATGACGCCCCCCTCGAAGACTTAAAACGCCCCCCTCGAAGACTTTGATCGCACCCTCGAAGACTTAGAATGCCCCCTCGAAAACTTAGAATCCCTTCGAAGACTTAGAATGTCCCCTCGCCCCTCGAAGACTTAGAATGCCCCCTCGAAGACTAACAACGCCCCCTCTTAGACTTAGAACGGCCCCTCGAAAACTTAGAACGCCCCCTCGAAAACTTAGAACGTCCCCCTCGAAGAGTTAGAACGACCCCTAGAAGACTTAGAACGCGCCCTCGAAGTCTTAGAATGTCCCCTTCCCCCCAAGAAGACTTAGAACGCCCACTCGAAGACTTAGAACGCCCCCACGAAGACTTAGAACGCCCCCCTCGAAGACTTAGAACGCGCCCTCGAAGACTTAGAATCCTTTCCAAGACTTAGAACGCCCCCTCGAACATTTAGAATGCCCCCTCGAAGATTTCGAATTCCCTTCTCGAAGACTCAGAACGCCCTCCTCGAAGACGTAGAACGCCCCCTCTCGAAGACATAGAACGCCCCCCTCGAAGACATAGAACGCCCCCCTCGAAGACTTAGATCGCCCCCTCGAAGATTTAGAACGCCCCGCTCGAAGACTTAGAACGCCCCCTCGAAGACTTGGAACGCCCCCTTCGAAGACTTAGAACGCCCCGTCGAAGACTTAGAATACCCAGTCGAAGATTCAGAATGCCCCCTCGAAGACCTAGAATCCCTTCGAAGACTTAGAATGTCCCCTCGCCCCTCGAAGACTTAGAATGTCCACTCGAAGACTTAGAATGCCCCCTCGAAGATTTAGAATGCCCCCTCGAAGACTTAGAATCCTTTTCAAGACTTAGAATGCCCCCTCGAAAATTTAGAACGCCCCCTCGAAAATTTAGAATGCCCCCTCGAAGACTTAGAATTCCCTTCTCGAAGACTTTGAATGCCCTCCTCGAAGACTTAGAACGCTCCCCTCCAAGACTTAGAACGCCTCCCCCGAAGACTTAGAACGCCCCCCCGAAGACATAGAACGCCTTCCTCGAAGACGTAGAACGCCCCCCTCGAAGACTTAGAACGCCCCCCTCGAAGACATAGAACGCCCCCCTCGAAGACTTAGATCGCCCCCTCGAAGACGTAGAACGCCCCGCTCGAAGACTTAGAACGCCCCCTCTAAGACTTAAAACGCCCCCTTCGAAGACTTAGAACGCCCCCGCAAAGAGATAGAACGCCCCCCTCGAAGAATTTGATCGCCCCCTCGATGAATTAGAATGCCCCCTCGAAGACTTAGAATCCCTTCGAAGACTTACAATGTCCCCTCCCCCCTCCAAGACTTAGAACGCACCCTCCGAAGACTTAGAACGCCCCCCGAAGTCTTAGAACGCCACCCTCCAAGACTTAGAACGCCCCGCTCGAAGACTTAGAACGCCCACTCGAAGAATTGGAACGGCCCCTTCGAACACTTAGAACGACCCCGCGAAGACTTAGAACGCCCCCCTCGAAGACTTAGAACGCCTCCGCGAAGACTTCGAATCCTTTCCAAGACTTAGAACGCCCCCTCGAACATTTAGAATGTCCCCTCGAAGACTTCGAATTCCCTTCTCGAAGACTTAGAACGCCCTCCTCGAAGACGTAGAACGCCCCCCCTCGAAGACTTAGAACGCCCCCCTCGAAGACTTAGAATCCTTTCCAAGACTTAGAACGCCCCCTTGAACATTTAGAATGCCCCCTCGAAGACATAGAATTCCCTTCTCGAAGACTTAGAACGCCCTCCTCGAAGACGTAGAACGCCCCCCTCGAGGACTTAGAACGCCCCCTCGAAGACTTAGAACGCCCCCTCGAAGACTTAGAACGTCCCCTCCAAGACTTAGAACGCCCCCCTCGAAGACTTAGAACGGCCGCCTCGAACACATAGAACGCCCCCCTCGAAGACTTAGATCGCCCCCTCGAAGACTTAGAACGCCCCGCTCGAAGACTTAGAACGCCCCCTCGAAGACTTAGAACGCCCCCGCGGAAACTTAGAACGCCCCCTCGAAGAGATAGCACGCCCCCTCGAAGACTTAGGACGCCCCCCTCGGTGACTTATGACGCCCCCCTCGAAGACTTAAAACGCCCCCCTCGAAGACTTTGATCGCACCCTCGAAGACTTAGAATGCCCCCTCGAAAACTTAGAATCCCTTCGAAGACTTAGAATGTCCCCTCGCCCCTCGAAGACTTAGAATGCCCCCTCGAAGACTAACAACGCCCCCTCTTAGACTTAGAACGGCCCCTCGAAAACTTAGAACGCCCCCTCGAAAACTTAGAACGTCCCCCTCGAAGAGTTAGAACGACCCCTAGAAGACTTAGAACGCGCCCTCGAAGTCTTAGAATGTCCCCTTCCCCCCAAGAAGACTTAGAACGCCCACTCGAAGACTTAGAACGCCCCCACGAAGACTTAGAACGCCCCCCTCGAAGACTTAGAACGCGCCCTCGAAGACTTAGAATCCTTTCCAAGACTTAGAACGCCCCCTCGAACATTTAGAATGCCCCCTGGAAGATTTCGAATTCCCTTCTCGAAGACTCAGAACGCCCTCCTCGAAGACGTAGAACGCCCCCTCTCGAAGACATAGAACGCCCCCCTCGAAGACATAGAACGCCCCCCTCGAAGACTTAGATCGCCCCCTCGAAGATTTAGAACGCCCCGCTCGAAGACTTAGAACGCCCCCTCGAAGACTTGGAACGCCCCCTTCGAAGACTTAGAACGCCCCGTCGAAGACTTAGAATACCCAGTCGAAGATTCAGAATGCCCCCTCGAAGACCTAGAATCCCTTCGAAGACTTAGAATGTCCCCTCGCCCCTCGAAGACTTAGAATGTCCACTCGAAGACTTAGAATGCCCCCTCGAAGATTTAGAATGCCCCCTCGAAGACTTAGAATCCTTTTCAAGACTTAGAATGCCCCCTCGAAAATTTAGAACGCCCCCTCGAAAATTTAGAATGCCCCTTCGAAGACTTAGAATTCCCTTCTCGAAGACTTTGAATGCCCTCCTCGAAGACTTAGAACGCTCCCCTCCAAGACTTAGAACGCCTCCCCCGAAGACTTAGAACGCCCCCCCGAAGACATAGAACGCCTTCCTCGAAGACGTAGAACGCCCCCCTCGAAGACTTAGAACGCCCCCCTCGAAGACATAGAACGCCCCCCTCGAAGACTTAGATCGCCCCCTCGAAGACGTAGAACGCCCCGCTCGAAGACTTAGAACGCCCCCTCTAAGACTTAAAACGCCCCCTTCGAAGACTTAGAACGCCCCCGCAAAGAGATAGAACGCCCCCCTCGAAGAATTTGATCGCCCCCTCGATGAATTAGAATGCCCCCTCGAAGACTTAGAATCCCTTCGAAGACTTACAATGTCCCCTCCCCCCTCCAAGACTTAGAACGCACCCTCCGAAGACTTAGAACGCCCCCCGAAGTCTTAGAACGCCACCCTCCAAGACTTAGAACGCCCCGCTCGAAGACTTAGAACGCCCACTCGAAGAATTGGAACGGCCCCTTCGAACACTTAGAACGACCCCGCGAAGACTTAGAACGCCCCCCTCGAAGACTTAGAACGCCTCCGCGAAGACTTCGAATCCTTTCCAAGACTTAGAACGCCCCCTCGAACATTTAGAATGTCCCCTCGAAGACTTCGAATTCCCTTCTCGAAGACTTAGAACGCCCTCCTCGAAGACGTAGAACGCCCCCCCTCGAAGACTTAGAACGCCCCCCTCGAAGACTTAGAATCCTTTCCAAGACTTAGAACTCCCCCTTGAACATTTAGAATGCCCCCTCGAAGACATAGAATTCCCTTCTCGAAGACTTAGAACGCCCTCCTCGAAGACGTAGAACGCCCCCACTCGAAGACTTAGAACGCCCCCTCGAAGACTTAGAATGCCCCCTCGAAGACTAAGAACGCCCCCAGTTAGACTGAGAACGGCCCCTCGAAGACTTAGAACGGCCCCCTCGAACACATAGAACGCCCCCCTCGAAGACTTAGATCGCCCCCTCGAATACTTAGAACGCCCCGCTCGAAGACTCAGAACGCCCCCTCGAAGACTTAGAACGCCCTCTTCGAAGACTAGAATGCCCCCGCGGAAACTTAGAACGCCCCCCTCGAAGACTTAGCACGCCCCCTCGAAGACTTAGGACGCCCCCCTCGGAGACTTATGACGCCCCCCTCGAAGACTTTGATCGCACCCTCGAAGACTTAGAATGCCCCCTCGAAAACTTAGAATCCCTTCGAAGACTTAGAATGTCCCCTCGCCCCTCGAAGACTTAGAATGCCCCCTCGAAGACTAAGAACGCCCACTCTTAGACTTAGAACGGCCCCTCGAAGACTTAGAACGCCCCCTCGAAAACTGAGAACGCCCCCCTCGAAGAGTTAGAACGACCCCTAGAAGACTTAGAACGCCCCCTCGAAGTCTTAGAATGTCCCCTTTCCCCCCCAAGAAGACTTAGAACGCCCCCTCGAATACTTAGAACGCCCCCACGAAGACTTAGAACGCCCCCCTCGAAGACTTAGAACGCGCCCTCGAAGACTTAGAATCCTTTCCAACACTTAGAACGCCCCCTCGAACGTTTAGAATGCCCCCTCGAAGACTTCGAATTCCCTTCTCGAAGACTCAGAATGCCCTCCTCGAAGACGTAGAACGCCCCCCCTCGAAGACTTAGAACGCCCCCCTCGAAGACTTAGAATACTTTCCAAGACTTAGAACGCCCCTCTCGAAGACATAGAACGCCCCCTCGAAAACATAGAACGCCCCCCTCGAAGACTTAGATCGCCACCTCGAAGACTTAGAACGCCCCTCTCGAAGACTTAGAACGCCCCCTCGAAGACTTGGAACGCACCCTTCGAAGACTTAGAACGCCCCGTCGAAGACTTAGAATACTCAGTCGAAGATTCAGAATGAAACCTCGAAGACTTAGAATCCCTTCGAAGACTTAGAATGTCCCCTCGCCCCTCGAAGACTTAGAATGCGCACTCGAAGACTTAGAATGCCCCCCTCGAAGATTTAGAACGCCCCCTCGAAAATTTAGAATGCCCCCTCGAAGACTTAGAATTCCCTTCTCGAAGACTTAGAATGCCCTCCTCGAAGACTTAGAACGCTCCCATCCAAGACTTAGAACGCCTCCCCCGAAGACTTAGAACGCCCCCCCCGAAGACATAGAACGCCTTCCTCGAAGACGTAGAACGCCCCCCTCGAAGACTTAGAACGCCCCCCTCGAATACTTAGAACGGCCCCCTCGAAGACATAGAACGCCCCCCTCGAAGACTTAGTTCGCCCCCTCGAAGACGTAGAACGCCAAGCTCGAAGACTTAGAACGCCCCCTCTAAGACTTAAAACGCCCCCTTCGATGACTTAGAACGCCCCCTCGAAGAATTAGAATGCCCCCTCGAAGACTTAGAATTCCTTCGAAGACTTACAATGTCCCCTCCCCCCTCCAAGACTTAGAACGCCCCCTCCGAAGACTTAGAACGCCCCCCCTCGAAGACTTAGAACGCCCCCTCGAAGACTTAGAATCCATTCCAAGACTTAGAACGCCCCCTCGAACATTTAGAATGCCCTCTCGAAGACTTCGAATTCCCTTCTCGAAGACTTAGAACGCCCCCCTCGAAGACTTGTAACGCCCCCCTCGAAGACTTAGAACGTCCCCATCGAAGACATAGAACGCCCCCCTCGAAGACTTAGATCGCCCCCTCGAAGACTTAGAACGCCCCGCTCGAAGACTTAGAACGCCCCCTCGAAGACTTAGAACGCCCCCTTCGAAGACTTAGAACGGCCCCTCGAAGACTTAGAACGCCCCCTCGAAGACTTAGAACGCCCCCTTCGAAGACTTAGAACGCCCCCTCCAAGACTTAAAACGCCCCCTTCGAAGACTTAGAACGCCCCCGCGAAGACTTAGAACGCCCCTTTCGAAGACTTTGATCGCCCCCTCGAAGAATTAGAATGCCCCCTCGAAGACTTATAATTCCTTCGAAGACTTACAATGTCCCCTCCCCACTCCAAGACTTAGAACGCCCCCCGAAGTCTTAGAACGCCACCCTCCAAGACTTAGCACGCCCCCTCGAAGACTTAGAATGTCCCCTTGCCCCCAAGTAGACTTAGAACGCCCCCTGGAAGACATAGAACGCCCCCTCGAAGACTTAGAATCCGTTCCAAGACTTAGAACGCCCCCTCGAACATTTAGAATGCCCCCTCGAAGACTTCGAATTCCCTTCTCGAAGACTTAGAACGCCCTCCTCGAAGACGTAGAACGCCCCCTCGAAGACTTAGAACGCCCCCTAGAAGACTTAGAACGCCCCCCTCGGACAATTACAACGCCCCGCTCGAAGACATAGAACGCCCCCCTCGAAGACTTAGAACGTCGCCCTCGAAGACATAGAACGCCCCCCTCGAAGACTTAGATCGCCCCCTCGAAGACTTAGAACGCCCCGCTCGAAGACTTAGAACGCCCCCTCGAAGACTTAGAACGCCCCCTTCGAAGACTTAGAACATCCCCGCGAAGACTTAGAACGCCCCCCTCGAAGACTTAGCACGCCCCCTCGAAGATTTATGAGGCCCCCCTCGGAGACTTATGACGCCCCCCTCGAAGACTTGAAACGCACCCCTCGAAGATTTTGATCGCACCCTCGATGACTTAGAATGCCCCCTCGAAAACTTAGAATCCCTTCGAAGACTTAGAACGCCCCCTCGAACATTTAGAATGCCCCCTCGAAGACATAGAATTCCCTTCTCGAAGACTTAGAACGCCCTCGTCGAAGACTTAGAACGCCCTCCTCGAAGACGTAGAACGCCCCCACTCGAAGACTTAGAACGCCCCCCTCGAAGACTTAGAATGCCCCCTCGAAGACTAAGAACGCCCCCAGTTAGACTTAGAACGGCCCCTCGAAGACTTAGAACGCCCCCTTCGAAGACTTAGAACGCCCCCTCCAAGACTTAAAACGCCACAATCGAAGACTTAAAACGACCCCCTCGAAGACTTAGAACGCCCCCTCGAAGTCTTAGAATGTACCCTTGCCCCACAAGAAGACTTAGAACGCCCCCTAGAAGACTTAGAACACCCCCCTCGGACAATTACAACGCCCCGCTCGAAGACATAGAACGCCCCCCTCGAAGACATAGAACGCCCCCGCGAAGACTTAGAACGCCCCCCTCGAAGACTTAGAACGCCCCCCTCGAAGACTTAGAACGCCCCGTCGAAGACTTAGAATACCCAGTCGAAGATTCAGAATGCCCCCTCGAAGACTTAGAATCCCTTCGAAGACTTAGAATGTCCCCTCGCCCCTCGAAGACTTAGAATGCCCACTCGAAGACTTAGAATGCCCCCCTCGAAGATTTAGAATGCCCCCTCGAAGACTTAGAATCCTTTCCAAGACTTACAATGCCCCGTCGAAAATTTAGAACGCCCCCTTGAAAATTTAGAATGCCCCCTCGAAGACTTAGAATTCCCTTCTCGAAGACTTAGAACGCCCTCCTCGAAGACTTAGAACGCTCCCCTCCAAGACTTAGAACGCCTCACCCGAAGACATAGAACGCCCTCCCCGAAGACTAAGAACGCCCCCTCTTAGACTTAGAACGGCCCCTCGAAGACTTAGAACGCCCCCTCGAAGACTTAGAACGCCCTCTTCGAAGACTTAGAACGCCCCCTCGAAGACTTAAAACGCCACCATCGAAGACTTAGAACGCCCCCTCGAAGACTTAAAACGCCACCATCGAAGACTTAGAACGACCCCCTCGAAGACTTAGAACCCCCCTCGAAGTCTTAGAATGTCCCCTTGCCCCCCAAGAAGACTTCGAACGCCCCCTAGAAGACTTAGAACGCCCCCCTCGGACAATTACAACGCCCCGCTCGAAGACATAGAACGCCCCCCTCGAAGACTTAGAACGTCCCCCTCGAAGACTCAGAACGCCCCGTCGAAGACTTAGAATACCCAGTCGAAGATTAAGAATGCGCCCTCGAAGACTTAGAATCCCTTCGAAGACTTAGAATGTCCCCTCGCCCCTCGAAGACTTAGAATGCGCACTCGAAGACTTAGAATGCCCCCTTCGAAGATTTAGAACGCCCCCTCGAAAATTTAGAATGCCCCCTCGAAGACTTAGAATTCCCTTCTCGAAGACTTAGAATGCCCTCCTCGAAGACTTAGAACGCTCCCCTCCAAGACTTAGAACGCTCCCCTCCAAGACTTAGAACGCCCCCCTCGAAGACTTAGAACGGCCCCCTCGAAGACATAGAACGCCCCCCTCGAAGACTTAGATCGCCCCCTCGAAGACGTAGAACGCCAAGCTCGAAGACTTAGAACGCCCCCTCTAAGACTTAAAACGCCCCCTTCGAAGACTTAGAACGCCCCCGCGAAGACTTAGAACGCCCCTTTCGAAGACTTTGATCGCCCCCTCGAAGAATTAGAATGCCCCCTCGAAGACTTAGAATTCCTTCGAAGACTTACAATGTCCCCTCCCCCCTCCAAGACTTAGAACGCCCCCTCCGAAGACTTAGAACGCCCCCCGAAGTCTTAGAACGCCACCCTCCAAGACTTAGCACGCCCCCTCGAAGTCTTAGAATGTCCCCTTGCCCCCCAAGAAGACTTAGAACGCCCCCTGGAAGACTTAGAACGCCCCCGCGAAGACTTAGAACGCCCCCCCTCGAAGACTTAGAACGCCCCCTCGAAGACTTGTAACGCCCCCCTCGAAGACTTAGAACGTCCCCCTCGAAGACATAGAACGCCCCCTCGAAGACTTAGATCGCCCCCTCGAAGACATAGAACGCCCTCCCCGAAGACTAAGAACGCCCTCTCTTAGACTTAGAACGGCCCCTCGAAGACTTAGAACGCCCCCTCGAAGACTTAGAACGCCCCCTTCGAAGACTTAGAACGCCCCCTCGAAGACTTAAAACGCCACCATCGAAGACTTAGAACGACCCCCTCGAAGACTTAGAACCCCCCTCGAAGTCTTAGAATGTTCCCTTGCCCCCCAAGAAGACTTCGAACGCCCCCTAGAAGACTTAGAACGCCCCCCTCGGACAATTACAACGCCCCGCTCGAAGACATAGAACGCCCCCCTCGAAGACTTAGAACGTCCCCCTCGAAGACTCAGAACGCCCTGTCGAAGACTTAGAATACCCAGTCGAAGATTTAGAATGCCCCCTCGAAGACTTAGAATCCTTTCCAAGACTTAGAATGCCCCCTCGAACATTTAGAACGCCCCCTCGAAAATTTAGAATGCCCCCTCGAAGACTTAGAATTCCCTTCTCGAAGACTTAGAACGCCCTCCTCGAAGACGTAGAACGCCCCCCCCGAAGACTTAGAACGCCCCCCTCGAAGACTTAGAACGGCCCCGTCGAAGACTTAGATCGCCCCCTCGAAGACGTAGAACGCCCCGCCCGAAGACTTAGAACGCCCTCCTCGAAGACGTAGAACGCCCCCACTCGAAGACTTAGAACGCCCCCTCGAAGACTTAGAATGCCCCCTCGAAGACTAAGAACGCCCCCAGTTAGACTGAGAACGGCCCCTCGAAGACTTAGAACGCCCCCTCGAAGACTTAGAACGCCCCCTTCGAAAACTTAGAACGCCCCCTCCAAGACTTAAAACGCCACAATCGAGGACTTAGAACGACCCCCTCGAAGACTTAGAACGCCCCCTCGAAGTCTTAGAACGCCCCCTCCAAGACTTAAAACGCCACAATCGAAGACTTAGAACGACCCCCTCGAAGACTTAGAACGCCCCCTCGAAGTCTTAGAATGTACCCTTGCCCCCCAAGAAGACTTAGAACGCCCCCTAGAAGACTTAGAACGCCCCCCTCGGACAATTACAACGCCCCGCTCGAAGACATAGAACGCCCCCCTCGAAGACTTAGAACGCCCCCGCGAAGACTTAGAACGCCCCCCTCGAAGTCTTAGAACGGCCCCCTCGAAGACATAGAACGCCCCCTCTAAGACTTAGGACGCCCCCTTCGAAGACTTAGAACGCCCCCGCGAAGACTTAGAACTCCCCCCTCGGAGACTTAGCACGCCCCCTCGAAGATTTATGACGCTCCCCTCGAAGACTTAGAACGCCCCCTCGAAGACTTTGATCGCCCCCTCGAAGACTTAGAATGCCCCCTCGAAGACTTAGAATCCCTTGGAAGACTTACAATGTCCCCTCCCCCCTCCAAAACTTAGAACGTACCCTTAGAAGACTTAGACCGCCCCCCGAAGTCTTAAAACGCCACCCTCCAAAACTTAGAACGACCCTCTCGAAGACTTAGAATGCCCAGTCGAAGATTTAGAATGCCCGCACGAAGACTTAGAATCCCTTCAAAGACTTAGTATGTCCCCTCGCCCCTCAAAGTCTTAGAATCCCACCTCAAAGACTTAGAATGGGTCGTGTCGGGTAGGGTCTCGAATACTTAGAACGCCCCGCTCGAACACTTTGAATGCCCCCTCGAAGACTTAGAACGCCCCCTCGAAGACTTAGAACGTCCCCTCGAAGAATTAGAACGCCCCCCTCGAAGCCTTAGAACGGCCCCCTCGAACACATAGAACGCCCCCCTCGAAGACTTAGATCGCCCCCTCGAATACTTAGAACGCCCCGCTCGAAGACTTAGAACGCCCCCTCGAAGACTTAGAACGCCCTCTTCGAAGACTAGAATGCCCCCGCGGAAACTTAGAACGCCCCCCTCGAAGACTTAGCACGCCCCCTCGAAGACTTAGGACGCCCCCCTCGGAGACTTATGACGCCCCCCTCGAAGACTTTGATCGCACCCTCGAAAACTTAGAATCCCTTCGAAGACTTAGAATGTCCCCTCGAAGACTAAGAACGCCCACTCTTAGACTTAGAACGGCCCCTCGAAGACTTAGAACGCCCCCTCGAAAACTGAGAACGCCCCCCTCGAAGAGTTAGAACGACCCCTAGAAGACTTAGAACGCCCCCTCGAAGTCTTAGAATGTCCCCTTTCCCCCCAAGAAGACTTAGAACGCCCCCTCGAATACTTAGAACGCCCCCACGAAGACTTAGAACGCCCCCCTCGAAGACTTAGAACGCGCCCTCGAAGACTTAGAATCCTTTCCAAGACTTAGAACGCCCCCTCGAACGTTTAGAATGCCCCCTCGAAGACTTCGAATTCCCTTCTCGAAGACTCAGAATGCCCTCCTCGAAGACGTAGAACGCCCCCCCTCGAAGACTTAGAACGCCCCCCTCGAAGACTTAGAATACTTTCCAAGACTTAGAACGCCCCTCTCGAAGACATAGAACGCCCCCCTCGAAAACATAGAACGCCCCCCTCGAAGACTTAGATCGCCACCTCGAAGACTTAGAACGCCCCTCTCGAAGACTTAGAACGCCCCCTCGAAGACTTGGAACGCACCCTTCGAAGACTTAGAACGCCCCGTCGAAGACTTAGAATACTCAGTCGAAGATTCAGAATGAAACCTCGAAGACTTAGAATCCCTTCGAAGACTTAGAATGTCCCCTCGCCCCTCGAAGACTTAGAATGCGCACTCGAAGACTTAGAATGCCCCCCTCGAAGATTTAGAACGCCCCCTCGAAAATTTAGAATGCCCCCTCGAAGACTTAGAATTCCCTTCTCGAAGACTTAGAATGCCCTCCTCGAAGACTTAGAACGCTCCCATCCAAGACTTAGAACGCCTCCCCCGAAGACTTAGAACGCCCCCCCCCGAAGACATAGAACGCCTTCCTCGAAGACGTAGAACGCCCCCCTCGAAGACTTAGAACGCCCTCCTCGAAGACTTAGAACGGCCCCCTCGAAGACATAGAACGCCCCCCTCGAAGACTTAGATCGCCCCCTCGAAGACGTAGAACGCCAAGCTCGAAGACTTAGAACGCCCCCTCTAAGACTTAAAACGCCCCCTTCGATGACTTAGAACGCCCTCTTCGAAGACTAGAATGCCCCCGCGGAAACTTAGAACGCCCCCCTCGAAGACTTAGCACGCCCCCTCGAAGACTTAGGACGCCCCCCTCGGAGACTTATGACGCCCCCCTCGAAGACTTTGATCGCACCCTCGAAGACTTAGAATGCCCCCTCGAAAACTTAGAATCCCTTCGAAGACTTAGAATGTCCCCTCGAAGACTAAGAACGCCCACTCTTAGACTTAGAACGGCCCCTCGAAGACTTAGAACGCCCCCTCGAAAACTGAGAACGCCCCCCTCGAAGAGTTAGAACGACCCCTAGAAGACTTAGAACGCCCCCTCGAAGTCTTAGAATGTCCCCTTTCCCCCCCAAGAAGACTTAGAACGCCCCCTCGAATACTTAGAACGCCCCCACGAAGACTTAGAACGCCCCCCTCGAAGACTTAGAACGCGCCCTCGAAGACTTAGAATCCTTTCCAAGACTTAGAACGCCCCCTCGAACGTTTAGAATGCCCCCTCGAAGACTTCGAATTCCCTTCTCGAAGACTCAGAATGCCCTCCTCGAAGACGTAGAACGCCCCCCCTCGAAGACTTAGAACGCCCCCCTCGAAGACTTAGAATACTTTCCAAGACTTAGAACGCCCCTCTCGAAGACATAGAACGCCCCCCTCGAAAACATAGAACGCCCCCCTCGAAGACTTAGATCGCCACCTCGAAGACTTAGAACGCCCCTCTCGAAGACTTAGAACGCCCCCTCGAAGACTTGGAACGCACCCTTCGAAGACTTAGAACGCCCCGTCGAAGACTTAGAATACTCAGTCGAAGATTCAGAATGAAACCTCGAAGACTTAGAATCCCTTCGAAGACTTAGAATGTCCCCTCGCCCCTCGAAGACTTAGAATGCGCACTCGAAGACTTAGAATGCCCCCCTCGAAGATTTAGAACGACCCCTCGAAAATTTAGAATGCCCCCTCGAAGACTTAGAATTCCCTTCTCGAAGACTTAGAATGCCCTCCTCGAAGACTTAGAACGCTCCCATCCAAGACTTAGAACGCCTCCCCCGAAGACTTAGAACGCCCCCCCCCGAAGACATAGAACGCCTTCCTCGAAGACGTAGAACGCCCCCCTCGAAGACTTAGAACGCCCTCCTCGAAGACATAGAACGGCCCCCTCGAAGACATAGAACGCCCCCCTCGAAGACTTAGATCGCCCCCTCGAAGACGTAGAACGCCAAGCTCGAAGACTTAGAACGCCCCCTCTAAGACTTAAAACGCCCCCTTCGATGACTTAGAACGCCCCCTCGAAGAATTAGAATGCCCCCTCGAAGACTTAGAATTCCTTCGAAGACTTACAATGTCCCCTCCCCCCTCCAAGACTTAGAACGCCCCCTCCGAAGACTTAGAACGCCCCCCCTCGAAGACTTAGAACGCCCCCTCGAAGACTTAGAATCCATTCCAAGACTTAGAACGCCCCCTCGAACATTTAGAATGCCCTCTCGAAGACTTCGAATTCCCTTCTCGAAGACTTAGAACGCCCCCCTCGAAGACTTGTAACGCCCCCCTCGAAGACTTAGAACGTCCCCCTCGAAGACATAGAACGCCCCCCTCGAAGACTTAGATCGCCCCCTCGAAGACTTAGAACGCCCCGCTCGAAGACTTAGAACGCCCCCTCGAAGACTTAGAACGCCCCCTTCGAAGACTTAGAACGGCCCCTCGAAGACTTAGAACGCCCCCTCGAAGACTTAGAACGCCCCCTTCGAAGACTTAGAACGCCCCCTCCAAGACTTAAAACGCCCCCTTCGAAGAATTAGAACGCCCCCGCGAAGACTTAGAACGCCCCTTTCGAAGACTTTGATCGCCCCCTCGAAGAATTAGAATGCCCCCTCGAAGACTTAGAATTCCTTCGAAGACTTACAATGTCCCCTCCCCACTCCAAGACTTAGAACGCCCCCCGAAGTCTTAGAACGCCACCCTCCAAGACTTAGCACGCCCCCTCGAAGTCTTAGAATGTCCCCTTGCCCCCCAAGTAGACTTAGAACGCCCCCTGGAAGACATAGAACGCCCCCTCGAAGACTTAGAATCCGTTCCAAGACTTAGAACGCCCCCTCGAACATTTAGAATGCCCCCTCGAAAACTTCGAATTCCCTTCTCGAAGACTTAGAACGCCCTCCTCGAAGACGTAGAACGCCCCCTCGAAGACTTAGAACGCCCCCCTCGAAGACTTGTAACGCCCCTCTCGAAGACTTAGAACGTCGCCCTCGAAGACATAGAACGCCCCCCTCGAAGACTTAGATCGCCCCCTCGAAGACTTAGAACGCCCCGCTCGAAGACTTAGAACGCCCCCCTCGAAGACTTAGAACGTCCCCCTCGAAGACATAGAACGCCCCCTCGAAGACTTAGATCGCCCCCTCGAAGACATAGAACGCCCTCCCCGAAGACTAAGAACGCCCTCTCTTAGACTTAGAACGGCCCCTCGAAGACTTAGAACGCCCCCTCGAAGACTTAGAACGCCCCCTTCGAAGACTTAGAACGCCCCCTCGAAGACTTAAAACGCCACCATCGAAGACTTAGAACGACCCCCTCGAAGACTTAGAACCCCCCTCGAAGTCTTAGAATGTTCCCTTGCCCCCCAAGAAGACTTCGAACGCCCCCTAGAAGACTTAGAACGCCCCCCTCGGACAATTACAACGCCCCGCTCGAAGACATAGAACGCCCCCCTCGAAGACTTAGAACGTCCCCCTCGAAGACTCAGAACGCCCTGTCGAAGACTTAGAATACCCAGTCGAAGATTTAGAATGCCCCCTCGAAGACTTAGAATCCTTTCCAAGACTTAGAATGCCCCCTCGAACATTTAGAACGCCCCCTCGAAAATTTAGAATGCCCCCTCGAAGACTTAGAATTCCCTTCTCGAAGACTTAGAACGCCCTCCTCGAAGACGTAGAACGCCCCCCCCCGAAGACTTAGAACGCCCCCCTCGAAGACTTAGAACGGCCCCGTCGAAGACTTAGATCGCCCCCTCGAAGACGTAGAACGCCCCGCCCGAAGACTTAGAACGCCCTCCTCGAAGACGTAGAACGCCCCCACTCGA
>NC_140778.1:64012432-64125890 GCF_044657685.1 Stegodyphus dumicola | reverse complement strand
CGAAGACTTCGAATTCCCTTCTCGAAGACTTAGAACGCCCTCCTCGAAGACGTAGAACGCCCTCCTCGAAGACCTAGAATCCTTTCCAAGACTTACAACGCCCCCTCGAACATTTAGAATGCCCCCTCGAAGACATAGAATTCCCTTCTCGAAGACTTAGAACGCCCTCCTCGAAGACGTAGAACGCCCCCCACTCGAAGACTTAGAACGCCCCCCTCGAAGACTTAGAACGGCCCCCTCGAAGACATAGAACGCCCCCCTCGAAGACTTAGATCGCACCCCCCTCGAAGACTTAGAACGCCCCGCTCGAAGACTAGAACGCCCGCTCAAAGACTTAGAACGCCCACTCGAAGACTTGGAACGCCCCCTTCGAAGACTTAGAACGCCCCCTCGAACATTTAGAATGCCCCCTCGAAGACTTCGAATTCCCTTCTCGAAGACTTAGAACGCCCTCCTCGAAGACGTAGAACGCCCCCCTCGAAGACTTAGAACGCCCTCCTCGAAGACTTAGAATCCTTTCCAAGACTTAGAACGCCCCCTCGAACATTTAGAATGCCCCCCTCGAAGACATAGAATTCCCTTCTCGAAGACTTAGAACGCCCTCCTCGAAGACGTAGAACGCCCCCATTCGAAGACTTAGGAACGCCCCCTCGAAGACTTAGAACGGCCCCCTCGAAGACATAGAAGGCCCCCTCGAAGACTTAGATCGCCCCCTCGAAGACTTAGAACGCCCCGCTCGAAGACTTAGAACGCCCACTCGAAGACTTGGAACGCCCCCTTCGAAGACTTAGAAACGCCCCCTCGAAGACTTAGAATCCTTTTCCAAGACTGAGAACGCCCCCTCGAACATTTAGAATGCCCCCTCGAAAACTTCGAATTCCCTTCTCGAAGACTTAGCACGCCCCCTCGAAGTCTTAGAATGTCCACTTGCCCCCCAAGAAGACTTAGAACGCCCCCTGGAAGACTTAGAACGCCCCCGCGAAGACTTAGCACGCCCCCCCTCGAAGACTTACAACGCGCGCTCGAAGACTTAGAATCCTTTCTAAGGACTGAGAACGCCCCCTCGAACATTTAGAATGCCCCCTCGAACATTTAGAACATTTAGAACGCCCTCTTCGAAGACGTACAACGCCCCCCTCGAAAACTTAGAACGCCCCCCCTCGAAGACTTAAAACGCCCCCTCGAACATTTAGAATGCCCCTCGAAGACATAGAATGCCCTTCTGGAAGACTTAGAAGGCCCTCCTCGAAGACGTAGAACGCCCCAATCGAAAAGACTTAGAACGGCCCCCTCGAAGACATAGAACGCCCCCCTCGAAGACTTTGATCGCCCCTCGAAGAATTAGGTTGCCCCCTCGAAGACTTAGAATCCCTTCGAAGACTTACAATGTCCCCTCCCCCCTCCAAGACTTAGAACGCCCCCTCCGAAGACTTAGAACGCCCCCCGAAGTCTTAGAACGCCACCCTCCAAGACTTAGAACGACCCTCTCGAAGACTTAGATCGCCCCCTCGAAGACTTAGAACGCCCCTCCCGAAGACTTAGAACGCCCCCTCGAAGACTTGGAACGCCCCCTTCGGAGACTTAGAACGTCCCCGCGAAGACTTAGAACGCCCCCCTCGAAGACTTAGAACGCCCCCTCGAAGACTTAGAATCCTTTCCAAGACTTAGAACGCCCCCTCGAACATTTAGAATGCCCCCTCGAAGACTTCGAATTCCCTTCTCGAAGACTTAGAACGCCCTCCTCGAAGACGTAGAACGCCCCCCCTCGAAGACCTTAGAACGCCCCCCCCTCGAAGACTTGGAACGCCCCCTTCGGAGACTTAGAACGTCCCCGCGAAGACTTAGAACGCCCCCCTCGAAGACTTAGAACGCCCCCCTCGAACATTTAGAATGCCCCCTCGAAGACTTCGAATTCCCTTCTCGAAGACTTAGAACGCCCTCATCGAAGACGTAGAACGCCCCCCTCGAAGACTTAGAACGCCCCCCTCGAAGACTTAGAACGGCCCCCTCGAAGACATAGAACGCCTCCCTCGAAGACTTAGAACGCCCCTCGAACATTTAGAATGCCCCCTCGAAGACTTCGAATTCCCTTCTCGAAGACTTAGAACGCCCTCCTCGAAGACGTAGAACGCCCCCCTCGAAGACTTAGAACGCCCCCCTCGAAGACTTAGAACGGCCCCCTCGAAGACATAGAACGCCCCCCTCGAAGACTTAGATCGCCCCCTCGAAGACTTAGAACGTCCCGCTCGAAGACTTAGAACGCCCCGCTCGAAGACTTAGAACGCCCCACTCGAAGACTTGGAACGCCCCCCTTCGAAGACTTAGAACGCCCCGTCGAAGACAGAATCCTTTCCAAGACTGAGAACGCCCCTCGAAGTCTTAGAATGTCCCCTGCCCCCCAAGAAGACTTTGAACGCCCCCTGGAAGACTTAGAATGCCCCCGCGAAGACATAGAACGCCTCCCTCGAAGACTTAGAACGCCCCCTCGAACATTTAGAATGCCCCTCGAAGACTTCGAATTCCCTTCTCGAAGACTTAGAACGCCCTCCTCGAAGACGTAGAACGCCCTCCTCGAAGACCTAGAATCCTTTCCAAGACTTACAACGCCCCCTCGAACATTTAGAATGCCCCCTCGAAGACATAGAATTCCCTTCTCGAAGACTTAGAACGCCCTCCTCGAAGACGTAGAACGCCCCCACTCGAAGACTTAGAACGCCCCCCTCGAAGACTTAGAACGGCCCCCTCGAAGACATAGAACGCCCCCCTCGAAGACTTAGATCGCCCCCTCGAAGACTTAGAACGCCCCGCTCGAAGACTTAGAACGCCCCGCTCAAAGACTTAGAACGCCCACTCGAAGACTTGGAACGCCCCCTTCGAAGACTTAGAACGCCCCCTCGAACATTTAGAATGCCCCCTCGAAGACTTCGAATTCCCTTCTCGAAGACTTAGAACGCCCTCCTCGA
Organism: Stegodyphus dumicola; assembly: GCF_044657685.1. Classification (NCBI taxonomy): domain Eukaryota; kingdom Metazoa; phylum Arthropoda; class Arachnida; order Araneae; family Eresidae; genus Stegodyphus; species Stegodyphus dumicola. Next base: position 64,122,927 of record NC_140778.1, on the reverse strand, counting down.
AGACGTAGAACGCCCCCCCTCGAAGACTTAGAACGCCCTCCTCGAAGACTTAGAATCCTTTCCAAGACTTAGAACGCCCCCTCGAACATTCAGAATGCCCCTCGAAGACATAGAATTCCCTTCTCGAAGACTTAGAACGCCCTCCTCGAAGACGTAGAACGCCCCCATTCGAAGACTTAGAACGCCCCCTCGAAGACTTAGAACGGCCCCCTCGAAGACATAGAAGGCCCCCTCGAAGACCTTAGATCGCCCCCTCGAAGACTTAGAACGCCCCGCTCGAAGACTTAGAACGCCCACTCGAAGACTTGGAACGCCCCCTTCGAAGACTTAGAACGCCCCCTCGAAGACTTAGAATCCTTTCCAAGACTGAGAACGCCCCCCTCGAACATTTAGAATGCCCCCTCGAAAACTTCGAATTCCCTTCTCGAAGACTTAGCACGCCCCCTCGAAGTCTTAGAATGTCCACTTGCCCCCCAAGAAGACTTAGAACGCCCCCTGGAAGACTTAGAACGCCCCCGCGAAGACTTAGCACGCCCCCCTCGAAGACTTACAACGCGCGCTCGAAGACTTAGAATCCTTTCTAAGACTGAGAACGCCCACTCGAACATTTAGAATGCCCCCCTCGAACATTTAGAACATTTAGAACGCCCTCTTCGAAGACGTACAACGCCCCCCTCGAAGACTTAGAACGCCCCCCTCGAAGACTTAAAACGCCCCCTCGAACATTTAGAATGCCCCCTCGAAGACATAGAATGCCCTTCTGGAAGACTTAGAAGGCCCTCCTCGAAGACGTAGAACGCCCCAATCGAAAAGACTTAGAACGGCCCCCTCGAAGACATAGAACGCCCCCCTCGAAGACTTTGATCGCCCCCTCGAAGAATTAGGTTGCCCCCTCGAAGACTTAGAATCCCTTCGAAGACTTACAATGTCCCCTCCCCCCTCCAAGACTTAGAACGCCCCCTCCGAAGACTTAGAACGCCCCCCCGAAGTCTTAGAACGCCACCCTCCAAGACTTAGAACGACCCTCTCGAAGACTTAGATCGCCCCCTCGAAGACTTAGAACGCCCCTCCCGAAGACTTAGAACGCCCCCTCGAAGACTTGGAACGCCCCCTTCGGAGACTTAGAACGTCCCCGCGAAGACTTAGAACGCCCCCCTCGAAGACTTAGAACGCCCCCTCGAAGACTTAGAATCCTTTCCAAGACTTAGAACGCCCCCTCGAACATTTAGAATGCCCCCTCGAAGACTTCGAATTCCCTTCTCGAAGACTTAGAACGCCCTCCTCGAAGACGTAGAACGCCCCCCCTCGAAGACTTAGAACGCCCCCCTCGAAGACTTGGAACGCCCCCTTCGGAGACTTAGAACGTCCCCGCGAAGACTTAGAACGCCCCCCTCGAAGACTTAGAACGCCCCCTCGAACATTTAGGAATGCCCCCTCGAAGACTTCGAATTCCCTTCTCGAAGACTTAGAACGCCCTCCTCGAAGACGTAGAACGCCCCCCCTCGAAGACTTAGAACGCCCCCCTCGAAGACTTAGAACGGCCCCCTCGAAGACATAGAACGCCTCCCTCGAAGACTTAGAACGCCCCTCGAACATTTAGAATGCCCCCTCGAAGACTTCGAATTCCCTTCTCGAAGACTTAGAACGCCCTCCCTCGAAGACGTAGAACGCCCCCCTCGAAGACTTAGAACGCCCCCCTCGAAGACTTAGAACGGCCCCCTCGAAGACATAGAACGCCCCCCTCGAAGACTTAGATCGCCCCCTCGAAGACTTAGAACGTCCCGCTCGAAGACTTAGAACGCCCCGCTCGAAGACTTAGAACGCCCACTCGAAGACTTGGAACGCCCCCTTCGAAGACTTAGAACGCCCCGTCGAAGACAGAATCCTTTCCAAGACTGAGAACGCCCCTCGAAGTCTTAGAATGTCCCCTTGCCCCCCAAGAAGACTTTGAACGCCCCCTGGAAGACTTAGAATGCCCCCGCGAAGATATAGAACGCCTCCCTCGAAGACTTAGAACGCCCCCTCGAACATTTAGAATGCCCCTCGAAGACTTCGAATTCCCTTCTCGAAGACTTAGAACGCCCTCCTCGAAGACGTAGAACGCCCTCCTCGAAGACCTAGAATCCTTTCCAAGACTTACAACGCCCCCTCGAACATTTAGAATGCCCCCTCGAAGACATAGAATTCCCTTCTCGAAGACTTAGAACGCCCTCCTCGAAGACGTAGAACGCCCCCACTCGAAGACTTAGAACGCCCCCCTCGAAGACTTAGAACGGCCCCCTCGAAGACATAGAACGCCCCCCTCGAAGACTTAGATCGCCCCCTCGAAGACTTAAAACGCCCCGCTCGAAGACTTAGAACACCCACTCGAAGACTTGGAACGCCCCCTTCGAAGACTTAGAACGCCCCCTCGAACATTTAGAATGCCCCCTCGAAGACTTCGAATTCCATTCTCGAAGACTTAGAACGCCCTCCTCGAAGACGTAGAACGCCCCCATTCGAAGACTTAGAACGCCCTCCTCGAAGACGTAGAACGCCCACCTCGAAGACTTAGAACGCCCCCCTCGAAGACTTAGAATCCTTTCGAAGACTTAAAACGCCCCCTCGAACATTTAGAATGCCCCCTCGAAGACATAGAATGCCCTTCTCGAAGACTTAGAAGGCCCTCCTCGAAGACGTAGAACGCCCCAATCGAAAAGACTTAGAACGGCCCCCTCGAAGACATAGAACGCCCCCCTCGAAGACTTTGATCGCCCCCTCGAAGAATTAGGTTGCCCCCTCGAAGACTTAGAATCCCTTCGAAGACTTACAATGTCCCCTCCCCCCTCCAAGACTTAGAACGCCCCCTCCGAAGACTTAGAACGCCCCCCGAAGTCTTAGAACGCCACCCTCCAAGACTTAGAACGACCCTCTCGAAGACTTAGATCGCCCCCTCGAAGACTTAGAACGCCCCTCCCGAAGACTTAGAACGCCCCCTCGAAGACTTGGAACGCCCCCTTCGGAGATTTAGAACGTCCCCGCGCAGACTTAGAACGCCCCCCTCGAAGACTTAGAACGCCCCCTCGAAGACTTAGAATCCTTTCCTAGACTTAGAACGCCCCCTCGAACATTTAGAATGCCCCCTCGAAGACTTCGAATTCCCTTCTCGAAGACTTAGAACGCCCTCCTCGAAGACGTAGAACGCCCCCCCTCGAAGACTTAGAACGCCCCCCTCGAAGACTTGGAACGCCCCCTTCGGAGACTTAGAACGTCCCCGCGAAGACTTAGAACGCCCCCCTCGAAGACTTAGAACGCCCCCTCGAACATTTAGAATGCCCCCTCGAAGACTTCGAATTCCCTTCTCGAAGACTTAGAAAGCCCCCCTCGAAGACTTAGAACGCCCCCCTCGAAGACTTAGAACGGCCCCCTCGAAGACATAGAACGCCTCCCTCGAAGACTTAGAACGCCCCCTCGAACATTTAGAATGCCCCCTCGAAGACTTCGAATTCCCTTCTCGAAGACTTAGAACGCCCTCCTCGAAGACGTAGAACGCCCTCCTCGAAGACCTAGAATCCTTTCCAAGACTTACAACGCCCCCTCGAACATTTAGAATGCCCCCTCGAAGACATAGAATTCCCTTCTCGAAGACTTAGAACGCCCTCCTCGAAGACGTAGAACGCCCCCACTCGAAGACTTAGAACGCCCCCCTCGAAGACTTAGAACGGCCCCCTCGAAGACATAGAACGCCCCCCTCGAAGACTTAGATCGCCCCCTCGAAGACTTAAAACGCCCCGCTCGAAGACTTAGAACGCCCACTCGAAGACTTGGAACGCCCCCTTCGAAGACTTAGAACGCCCCCTCGAACATTTAGAATGCCCCCTCGAAGACTTCGAATTCCATTCTCGAAGACTTAGAACGCCCTCCTCGAAGACGTAGAACGCCCCCATTCGAAGACTTAGAACGCCCCCTCGAAGACTTAGAACGGCCCCCTCGAAGACATAGAAGGCCCCCTCGAAGACTTAGATCGCCCCCTCGAAGACTTAGAACGCCCCGCTCGAAGACTTAGAACGCCCACTCGAAGACTTGGAACGCCCCCTTCGAAGACTTAGAACGCCCCCTCGAAGACTTAGAATCCTTTCCAAGACTGAGAACGCCCCCTCGAACATTTAGAATGCCCCCTCGAAAACTTCGAATTCCCTTCTCGAAGACTTAGCACGCCCCCTCGAAGTCTTAGAATGTCCACTTGCCCCCCAAGAAGACTTAGAACGCCCCCTGGAAGACTTAGAACGCCCCCGCGAAGACTTAGCACGCCCCCCTCGAAGACTTAGAACGCCCTCCTCGAAGACTTAGAATCCTTTCTAAGACTGCGAACGCCCCCTCGAACATTTAGAATGCCCCCTCGAACATTTAGAACATTTAGAACGCCCTCCTCGAAGACGTACAACGCCCCCCTCGAAGACTTAGAACGCCCCCCTCGAAGACTTAGAATCCTTTCCAAGACTTAGAACGCCCCCTCGAACATTTAGAATGCCCCCTCGAAGACTTCGAATTCCCTTCTCGAAGACTTAGAACGCCCTCCTCGAAGACGTAGAACGCCCCCCCTCGAAGACTTAGAACGCCCCCCTCGAAGACTTAGAACGGCCCCCTCGAAGACATAGAACGCCCCACTCGAAGACTTAGATCGCCCCCTCGAAGACTTAGAACGTCCCGCTCGAAGACCTAGAACGCCCCGCTCGAAGACTTAGAACGCCCACTCGAAGACTTGGAACGCCCCCTTCGAAGACTTAGAACGCCCCCTCGAAGACTTAGAACGCCCACTCGAAGACTTGGAACGCCCCCTTCGAAGACTTAGAACGCCCCGTCGAAGACAGAATCCTTTCCAAGACTGAGAACGCCCCTCGAAGTCTTAGAATGTCCCCTTGCCCCCCAAGAAGACTTTGAACGCCCCCTGGAAGACTTAGAATGCCCCCGCGAAGACATAGAACGCCTCCCTCGAAGACTTAGAACGCCCCCTCGAACATTTAGAATGCCCCCTCGAAGACTTCGAATTCCCTTCTCGAAGACTTAGAACGCCCTCCTCGAAGACGTAGAACGCCCTCCTCGAAGACCTAGAATCCTTTCCAAGACTTACAACGCCCCCTCGAACATTTAGAATGCCCCCTCGAAGACATAGAATTCCCTTCTCGAAGACTTAGAACGCCCTCCTCGAAGACGTAGAACGCCCCCACTCGAAGACTTAGAACGCCCCCCTCGAAGACTTAGAACGGTACCCTCGAAGACATAGAACGCCCCCCTCGAAGACTTAGATCGCCCCCTCGAAGACTTAGAACGCCCCGCTCGAAGACTTAGAACGCCTCGCTCAAAGACTTAGAACGCCCACTCGAAGATTTAGAACGCCCCCACGAAGACTTAGAACGCCCTCCTCGAAGACGTAGAACGCCCTCCTCGAAGACCTAGAATCCTTTCCAAGACTTACAACGCCCCCTCGAACATTTAGAATGCCCCCTCGAAGACATAGAATTCCCTTCTCGAAGACTTAGAACGCCCTCCTCGAAGACGTAGAACGCCCCCATTTGAAGACTTAGAACGCCCCCTCGAAGACTTAGAACGGCCCCCTCGAAGACATAGAACGCCCCCCTCGAAGACTTAGATCGCCCCCTCGAAGACTTAGAACGCCCCGCTCGAAGACTTAAAACGCCCACTCGAAGAATTGGAACGCCCCCTTCGAAGACTTAGAACGCCCCCTCGAAGACTTAGAATCCTTTCCAAGACTGAGAACGCCCCCTCGAACATTTAGAATGCCCCCTCGAAAACTTCGAATTCCCTTCTCGAAGACTTAGCACGCCCCCTCGAAGTCTTAGAATGTCCACTTGCCCCCCGCGAAGACTTAGAACGCCCCCTGGAAGTCTTAGAACGCCCCCGCGAAGACTTAGAACGCCCCCCTCGAAGACTTAGAACGCGCCCTCGAAGACTTAGAATCCTTTCTAAGACTGAGAACGCCCCCTCGAACATTTAGAATGCCCCCTCGAACATTTAGAACATTTAGAACGCCCTCCTCGAAGACGTACAACGCCCCCCTCGAAGACTTAGAACGCCCCCCTCGAAGACTTAGAATCCTTTCGAAGACTTAGTACGCCCCCTCGAACATTTAGAATGCCCCCTCGAAGACATAGAATGCCCTTCTCGAAGACTTAGAAGGCCCTCCTCGAAGACGTAGAACGCCCCAATCGAAAAGACTTAGAACGGTCCCCTCGAAGACATAGAACGCCCCCCTCGAAGACTTTGATCGCCCCCTCGAAGAATTAGGTTGCCCCCTCGAAGACTTAGAATCCCTTCGAAGACTTACAATGTCCCCTCCCCCCTCCAAGACTTAGAACGCCCCCTCCGAAGACTTAGAACGCCCCCCGAAGTCTTAGAACGCCACCCTCCAAGACTTAGAACGACCCTCTCGAAGACTTAGATCGCCCCCTCGAAGACATAGAACGCCCTCCCGAAGACTTAGAACGCCCCCTCGAAGACTTGGAACGCCCCCTTCGGAGACTTAGAACGTCCCCGCGAAGACTTAGAACGCCCCCCTCGAAGATTTAGAACGCCCCCTCGAAGACTTAGAATCCTTTCCAAGACTTAGAACGCCCCCTCGAACATTTAGAATGCCCCCTCGAAGACTTCGAATTCCCTTCTCGAAGACTTAGAACGCCCTCCTCGAAGACGTAGAACGCCCCCCTCGAAGACTTAGAACGCCCCCCTCGAAGACTTAGAACGGCCCCCTCGAAGACATAGAACGCCCCCCTCGAAGACTTAGATCGCCCCCTCGAAGACTTAGAACGTCCCGCTCGAAGACTTAGAACGCCCCGCTCGAAGACTTAGAACGCCCACTCGAAGACTTGGAACGCCCCCTTCGAAGACTTAGAACGCCCCCTCGAAGACTTAGAACGCCCACTCGAAGACTTGGAACGCCCCCTTCGAAGACTTAGAACGCCCCGTCGAAGACAGAATCCTTTCCAAGACTGAGAACGCCCCTCGAAGTCTTAGAATGTCCCCTTGCCCCCCAAGAAGACTTTGAACGCCCCCTGGAAGACTTAGAATGCCCCCGCGAAGACATAGAACGCCTCCCTCGAAGACTTAGAACGCCCCCTCGAACATTTAGAATGCCCCCTCGAAGACTTCGAATTCCCTTCTCGAAGACTTAGAACGCCCTCCTCGAAGACGTAGAACGCCCCAATCGAAAAGACTTAGAACGGTCCCCTCGAAGACATAGAACGCCCCCCTCGAAGACTTTGATCGCCCCCTCGAAGAATTAGGTTGCCCCCTCGAAGACTTAGAATCCCTTCGAAGACTTACAATGTCCCCTCCCCCCTCCAAGACTTAGAACGCCCCCCTCGAAGACTTAGATCGCCCCCTCGAAGACTTAGAACGCCCCGCTCGAAGACTTAGAACGCCCACTCGAAGACTTGGAACGCCCCCTTCGAAGACTTAGAACGCCCCCTCGAAGACTTAGAATCCTTTCCAAGACTGAGAACGCCCCCTCGAACATTTAGAATGCCCCCTCGAAAACTTCGAATTCCATTCTCGAAGACTTAGCACGCCCCCTCGAAGTCTTAGAATGTCCACTTGCCCCCCAAGAAGACTTAGAACGCCCCCTGGAAGACTTAGAACGCCCCCGCGAAGACTTAGAACGCCCCCCTCGAAGACTTAGAACGCGCCCTCGAAGACTTAGAATCCTTTCTAAGACTGAGAACGCCCCCTCGAACATTTAGAATGCCCCCTCAAACATTTAGAACATTTAGAACGCCCTCCTCGAAGACGTACAACGCCCCCCTCGAAGACTTAGAACGCCCCCCTCGAAGACTTAGAATCCTTTCGAAGACTTAGAACGCCCCCTCGAACATTTAGAATGCCCCCTCGAAGACATAGAATGCCCTTCTCGAAGACTTAGAAGGCCCTCCTCGAAGACGTAGAACGCCCCAATCGAAAAGACTTAGAACGGTCCCCTCGAAGACATAGAACGCCCCCCTCGAAGACTTTGATCGCCCCCTCCAAGAATTAGGTTGCCCCCTCGAAGACTTAGAATCCCTTCGAAGACTTACAATGTCCCCTCCCCCCTCCAAGACTTAGAACGCCCCCCGAAGTCTTAGAACGCCACCCTCCAAGACTTAGAACGACCCTCTCGAAGACTTAGATCGCCCCCTCGGAGACTTGGAACGCCCCCTTCGGAGACTTAGAACGTCCCCGCGAAGACTTAGAACGCCCCCCTCGAAGACTTAGAACGCCCCCTCGAAGACTTAGAATCCTTTCCAAGACTTAGAACGCCCCCTCGAACATTTAGAATGCCCCCTCGAAGACTTCGAATTCCCTTCTCGAAGACTTAGAACGCCCTCCTCGAAGACGTAGAACGCCCCCCCTCGAAGACTTAGAACGCCCCCCTCGAAGACTTAGAACGGCCCCCTCGAAGACATAGAACGCCCCCCTCGAAGACTTAGATCGCCTCCTCGAAGACTTAGAACGTCCCGCTCGAAGACTTAGAACGCCCCGCTCGAAGACTTAGAACGCCCACTCGAAGACTTGGAACGCCCCCTTCGAAGACTTAGAACGCCCCGTCGAAGACAGAATCCTTTCCAAGACTGAGAACGCCCCTCGAAGTCTTAGAATGTCCCCTTGCCCCCCAAGAAGACTTTGAACGCCCCCTGGAAGACTTAGAATGCCCCCGCGAAGACATAGAACGCCTCCCTCGAAGACTTAGAACGCCCCCTCGAACATTTAGAATGCCCCTCGAAGACTTCGAATTCCCTTCTCGAAGACTTAGAACGCCCTCCTCGAAGACGTAGAACGCCCTCCTCGAAGACCTAGAATCCTTTCCAAGACTTACAACGCCCCCTCGAACATTTAGAATGCCCCCTCGAAGACATAGAATTCCCTTCTCGAAGACTTAGAACGCCCTCCTCGAAGACGTAGAACGCCCCCACTCGAAGACTTAGAACGCCCCCCTCGAAGACTTAGAACGGCCCCCTCGAAGACATAGAACGCCCCCCTCGAAGACTTAGATCGCACCCTCGAAGACTTAGAACGCCTCGCTCGAAGACTTAGAACGCCCCGCTCAAAGACTTAGAACGCCCACTCGAAGACTTGGAACGCCCCCTTCGAAGACTTAGAACGCCCCCTCGAACATTTAGAATGCCCCCTCGAAGACTTCGAATTCCCTTCTCGAAGACTTAGAACGCCCTCCTCGAAGACGTAGAACGCCCCCCTCGAAGACTTAGAACGCCCTCCTCGAAGACTTAGAATCCTTTCCAAGACTTAGAACGCCCCCTCGAACATTTAGAATGCCCCCTCGAAGACATAGAATTCCCTTCTCGAAGACTTAGAACGCCCTCCTCGAAGACGTAGAACGCCCCCATTCGAAGACTTAGAACGCCCCCTCGAAGACTTAGAACGGCCCCCTCGAAGACATAGAAGGCCCCCTCGAAGACTTAGATCGCCCCCTCGAAGACTTAGAACGCCCCGCTCGAAGACTTAGAACGCCCACTCGAAGACTTGGAACGCCCCCTTCGAAGACTTAGAACGCCCCCTCGAAGACTTAGAATCCTTTCCAAGACTGAGAACGCCCCCTCGAACATTTAGAATGCCCCCTCGAAAACTTCGAATTCCCTTCTCGAAGACTTAGCACGCCCCCTCGAAGTCTTAGAATGTCCACTTGCCCCCCAAGAAGACTTAGAACGCCCCCTGGAAGACTTAGAACGCCCCCGCGAAGACTTAGCACGCGCCCCTCGAAGACTTACAACGCGCGCTCGAAGACTTAGAATCCTTTCTAAGACTGAGAACGCCCCCTCGAACATTTAGAATGCCCCCTCGAACATTTAGAACATTTAGAACGCCCTCTTCGAAGACGTACAACGCCCCCCTCGAAGACTTAGAACGCCCCCCTCGAAGACTTAAAACGCCCCCTCGAACATTTAGAATGCCCCCTCGAAGACATAGAATGCCCTTCTGGAAGACTTAGAAGGCCCTCCTCGAAGACGTAGAACGCCCCAATCGAAAAGACTTAGAACGGCCCCCTCGAAGACATAGAACGCCCCCCTCGAAGACTTTGATCGCCCCCTCGAAGAATTAGGTTGCCCCCTCGAAGACTTAGAATCCCTTCGAAGACTTACAATGTCCCCTCCCCCCTCCAAGACTTAGAACGCCCTCCTCGAAGACGTAGAAGGCCCGCACTCGAAGACTTAGAACGCCCCCCTCGAACACATAGAACGCCCCCCTCGAAGACTTGGAACGCCCCCTTCGAAGACTTAGAACGTCCCCGCGAAGACTTAGAACGCCACCCTCGAAGACTTAGCACGCCCCCTCGTAGTCTTTGAATGTACCCTTGCCCCCCAAGAAGACTTAGAACGCCCCCTGGAAGACTTAGAATGCCCCCGCGAAGACATAGAACGCCTCCCTCGAAGACTTAGAACGCCCCCTCGAACATTTAGAATGCCCCCTCGAAGACTTCGAATTCCCTTCTCGAAGACTTAGGACGCCCTCCTCGAAGACGTAGAACGCCCCCCTCGAAGACTTAGAACGCCTCCCTCGAAGACTTAGAACGGCCCCCTCGAAGACATAGAACGCCCCCCTCGAAGACTTAGATCGCCCCCTCGAAGACTTAGAACGCCCCGCTCGAAGACTTAGAACGCCCCGCTCGAAGACTTAGAACGCCCACTCGAAGACTTGGAACGCCCCCTTCGAAGACTTAGAACGCCCCGTCGAAGACAGAATCCTTTCCAAGAATGAGAACGCCCCTCGAAGTCTTAGAATGTCCCCTTGCCCCCCAAGAAGACTTTGAACGCCCCCTGGAAGACTTAGAATGCCCCCGCGAAGACATAGAACGCCTCCCTCGAAGACTTAGAACGCCCCCTCGAACATTTAGAATGCCCCCTCGAAGACTTCGAATTCCCTTCTCGAAGACTTAGAACGCCCTCCTCGAAGACGTAGAACGTCCTCCTCGAAGACCTAGAATCCTTTCCAAGACTTACAACGCCCCCTCGAACATTTAGAATGCCCCCTCGAAGACATAGAATTCCCTTCTCGAAGACTTAGAACGCCCTCCTCCAAGACGTAGAACGCCCCCACTCGAAGACTTAGAACGCCCCCTCGAAGACTTAGAACGGCCCCCTCGAAGACATAGAACGCCCCCCTCGAAGACTTAGATCGCCCCCTCGAAGACTTAGAATGCCCCGCTCGAAGACTTAGAACGCCCCGCTCAAAGACTTAGAACGCCCACTCGAAGACTTGGAACGCCCCCTTCGAAGACTTAGAACGCCCCCTCGAAGACTTAGAATCCTTTCCAAGACTGAGAACGCCCCCTCGAACATTTAGAATGCCCCCTCGTAGACTTCGAATTCCCTTCTCGAAGACTTAGAACGCCCTCCTCGAAGACGTAGAACGCCCCCCTCGAAGACTTAGAACGCCCTCCTCGAAGACTTAGAATCCTTTCCAAGACTTAGAACGCCCCCTCGAACATTTAGAATGCCCCCTCGAAGACATAGAATTCCCTTCTCGAAGACTTAGAACGCCCTCCTCGAAGACGTAGAACGCCCCCATTCGAAGACTTAGAACGCCCCCTCGAAGACTTAGAACGGCCCCCTCGAAGACATAGAACGCCCCCCTCGAAGACTTAGATCGCCCCCTCGAAGACTTAGAACGCCCCGCTCGAAGACTTAGAACGCCCACTCGAAGACTTGGAACGCCCCCTTCGAAGACTTAGAACGCCCCCTCGAAGACTTAGAATCCTTTCCAAGACTGAGAACGCCCCCTCGAACATTTAGAATGCCCCCTCAAAAACTTCGAATTCCCTTCTCGAAGACTTAGCACGCCCCCTCGAAGTCTTAGAATGTCCACTTGCCCCCCAAGAAGACTTAGAACGCCCCCTGGAAGACTTAGAACGCCCCCGCGAAGACTTAGAACGCCCCCCTCGAAGACTTAGAACGCGCCCTCGAAGACTTAGAATCCTTTCTAAGACTGAGAACGCCCCCTCCAACATTTAGAATGCCCCCTCGAACATTTAGAACATTTAGAACGCCCTCCTCGAAGACGTACAACGCCCCCCTCGAAGACTTAGAACGCCCCCCCTCGAAGACTTAGAATCCTTTCGAAGACTTAGAACGCCCCCTCGAACATTTAGAATGCCCCCTCGAAGACATAGAATGCCCTTCTCGAAGACTTAGAAGGCCCTCCTCGAAGACGTAGAACGCCCCAATCGAAAAGACTTAGAACGGTCCCCTCGAAGACATAGAACGCCCCCCTCGAAGACTTTGATCGCCCCCTCGAAGAATTAGGTTGCCCCCTCGAAGACTTAGAATCCCTTCGAAGACTTACAATGTCCCCTCCCCCCTCCAAGACTTAGAACGCCCCCTCGAAGACTTAGAACGCCCCGCTCGAAGAATTAGAACGCCTCCCTCGAAGACTTAGAACGGCCCCCTCGAAGACATAGAACGCCCCCCTCGAAGACTTAGATCGCCCCCTCGAAGACTTAGAACGCCCCGCTCGAAGACTTAGAACGCCCCGCTCGAAGACTTAGAACGCCCACTCGAAGACTTGGAACGCCCCCTTCGAAGACTTAGAACGCCCCGTCGAAGACAGAATCCTTTCCAAGAATGAGAACGCCCCTCGAAGTCTTAGAATGTCCCCTTGCCCCCCAAGAAGACTTTGAACGCCCCCTGGAAGACTTAGAATGCCCCCGCGAAGACATAGAACGCCTCCCTCGAAGACTTAGAACGCCCCCTCGAACATTTAGAATGCCCCCTCGAAGACTTCGAATTCCCTTCTCGAAGACTTAGAACGCCCTCCTCGAAGACGTAGAACGTCCTCCTCGAAGACCTAGAATCCTTTCCAAGACTTACAACGCCCCCTCGAACATTTAGAATGCCCCCTCGAAGACATAGAATTCCCTTCTCGAAGACTTAGAACGCCCTCCTCCAAGACGTAGAACGCCCCCACTCGAAGACTTAGAACGCCCCCTCGAAGACTTAGAACGGCCCCCTCGAAGACATAGAACGCCCCCCTCGAAGACTTAGATCGCCCCCTCGAAGACTTAGAATGCCCCGCTCGAAGACTTAGAACGCCCCGCTCAAAGACTTAGAACGCCCACTCGAAGACTTGGAACGCCCCCTTCGAAGACTTAGAACGCCCCCTCGAAGACTTAGAATCCTTTCCAAGACTGAGAACGCCCCCTCGAACATTTAGAATGCCCCCTCGTAGACTTCGAATTCCCTTCTCGAAGACTTAGAACGCCCTCCTCGAAGACGTAGAACGCCCCCCTCGAAGACTTAGAACGCCCTCCTCGAAGACTTAGAATCCTTTCCAAGACTTAGAACGCCCCCTCGAACATTTAGAATGCCCCCTCGAAGACATAGAATTCCCTTCTCGAAGACTTAGAACGCCCTCCTCGAAGACGTAGAACGCCCCCATTCGAAGACTTAGAACGCCCCCTCGAAGACTTAGAACGGCCCCCTCGAAGACATAGAACGCCCCCCTCGAAGACTTAGATCGCCCCCTCGAAGACTTAGAACGCCCCGCTCGAAGACTTAGAACGCCCACTCGAAGACTTGGAACGCCCCCTTCGAAGACTTAGAACGCCCCCTCGAAGACTTAGAATCCTTTCCAAGACTGAGAACGCCCCCTCGAACATTTAGAATGCCCCCTCAAAAACTTCGAATTCCCTTCTCGAAGACTTAGCACGCCCCCTCGAAGTCTTAGAATGTCCACTTGCCCCCCAAGAAGACTTAGAACGCCCCCTGGAAGACTTAGAACGCCCCCGCGAAGACTTAGAACGCCCCCCTCGAAGACTTAGAACGCGCCCTCGAAGACTTAGAATCCTTTCTAAGACTGAGAACGCCCCCTCCAACATTTAGAATGCCCCCTCGAACATTTAGAACATTTAGAACGCCCTCCTCGAAGACGTACAACGCCCCCCTCGAAGACTTAGAACGCCCCCCCTCGAAGACTTAGAATCCTTTCGAAGACTTAGAACGCCCCCTCGAACATTTAGAATGCCCCCTCGAAGACATAGAATGCCCTTCTCGAAGACTTAGAAGGCCCTCCTCGAAGACGTAGAACGCCCCAATCGAAAAGACTTAGAACGGTCCCCTCGAAGACATAGAACGCCCCCCTCGAAGACTTTGATCGCCCCCTCGAAGAATTAGGTTGCCCCCTCGAAGACTTAGAATCCCTTCGAAGACTTACAATGTCCCCTCCCCCCTCCAAGACTTAGAACGCCCCCTCGAAGACTTAGAACGCCCCGCTCGAAGAATTAGAACGCCCCGCTCAAAGACTTAGAACGCCCACTCGAAGACTTGGAACGCCCCCTTCGAAGACTTAGAACGCCCCCTCGAAGACTTAGAATCCTTTCCAAGACTGAGAACGCCCCCTCGAACATTTAGAATGCCCCCTCGAAGACTTCGAATTCCCTTCTCGAAGACTTAGAACGCCCTCCTCGAAGACGTAGAACGCCCCCCTCGAAGACTTAGAACGCCCTCCTCGAAGACTTAGAATCCTTTCCAAGACTTAGAACGCCCCCTCGAACATTTAGAATGCCTCCTCGAAGACATAGAATTCCCTTCTCGAAGACTTAGAACGCCCTCCTCGAAGACGTAGAACGCCCCCATTTGAAGACTTAGAACGCCCCCTCGAAGACTTAGAACGGCCCCCTCGAAGACATAGAACGCCCCCCTCGAAGACTTAGATCGCCCCCTCGAAGACTTAGAACGCCCCGCTCGAAGACTTAGAACGCCCACTCGAAGACTTGGAACGCCCCCTTCGAAGACTTAGAACGCCCCCTCGAAGACTTAGAATCCTTTCCAAGACTGAGAACGCCCCCTCGAACATTTAGAATGCCCCCTCGAAAACTTCGAATTCCCTTCTCGAAGACTTAGCACGCCCCCTCGAAGTCTTAGAATGTCCACTTGCCCCCCAAGAAGACTTAGAACGCCCCCTGGAAGACTTAGAACGCCCCCGCGAAGACTTAGAACGCCCCCCTCGAAGACTTAGAACGCGCCCTCGAAGACTTAGAATCCTTTCTAAGACTGAGAACGCCCCCTCGAACATTTAGAATGCCCCCTCGAACATTTAGAACATTTAGAACGCCCTCCTCGAAGACGTACAACGCCCCCCTCGAAGACTTAGAACGCCCCCCTCGAAGACTTAGAATCCTTTCGAAGACTTAGAACGCCCCCTCGAACATTTAGAATGCCCCCTCGAAGACATAGAATGCCCTTCTCGAAGACTTAGAAGGCCCTCCTCGAAGACGTAGAACGCCCCAATCGAAAAGACTTAGAACGGTCCCCTCGAAGACATAGAACGCCCCCCTCGAAGACTTTGATCGCCCCCTCGAAGAATTAGGTTGCCCCCTCGAAGACTTAGAATCCCTTCGAAGACTTACAATGTCCCCTCCCCCCTCCAAGACTTAGAACGCCCCCTCCGAAGACTTAGAACGCCCCCCGAAGTCTTAGAACGCCACCCTCCAAGACTTAGAACGACCCTCTCGAAGACTTAGATCGCCCCCTCGGAGACTTGGAACGCCCCCTTCGGAGACTTAGAACGTCCCCGCGAAGACTTAGAACGCCCCCCTCGAAGACTTAGAACGCCCCCTCGAAGACTTAGAATCCTTTCCAAGACTTAGAACGCCCCCTCGAACATTTAGAATGCCCCCTCGAAGACTTCGAATTCCCTTCTCGAAGACTTAGAACGCCCTCCTCGAAGACGTAGAACGCCCCCCCTCGAAGACTTAGAACGCCCCCCTCGAAGACTTAGAACGGCCCCCTCGAAGACATAGAACGCCCCCTCGAAGACTTAGATCGCCCCCTCGAAGACTTAGAACGTCCCGCTCGAAGACTTAGAACGCCCCGCTCGAAGACTTAGAACGCCCACTCGAAGACTTGGAACGCCCCCTTCGAAGACTTAGAACGCCCCCTCGAAGACTTAGAACGCCCACTCGAAGACTTGGAACGCCCCCTTCGAAGACTTAGAACGCCCCGTCGAAGACAGAATCCTTTCCAAGACTGAGAACGCCCCTCGAAGTCTTAGAATGTCCCCTTGCCCCCCAAGAAGACTTTGAACGCCCCCTGGAAGACTTAGAATGCCCCCGCGAAGACATAGAACGCCTCCCTCGAAGACTTAGAACGCCCTCTCGAACATTTAGAATGCCCCCTCGAAGACTTCGAATTCCCTTCTCGAAGACTTAGAACGCCCTCCTCGAAGACGTAGAACGCCCCAATCGAAAAGACTTAGAACGGTCCCCTCGAAGACATAGAACGCCCCCCTCGAAGACTTTGATCGCCCCCTCGAAGAATTAGGTTGCCCCCTCGAAGACTTAGAATCCCTTCGAAGACTTACAATGTCCCCTCCCCCCTCCAAGACTTAGAACGCCCCCCTCGAAGACTTAGATCGCCCCCTCGAAGACTTAGAACGCCCCGCTCGAAGACTTAGAACGCCCACTCGAAGACTTGGAACGCCCCCTTCGAAGACTTAGAACGCCCCCTCGAAGACTTAGAATCCTTTCCAAGACTGAGAACGCCCCCTCGAAAACTTCGAATTCCATTCTCGAAGACTTAGCACGCCCCCTCGAAGTCTTAGAATGTCCACTTGCCCCCCAAGAAGACTTAGAACGCCCCCTGGAAGACTTAGAACGCCCCCGCGAAGACTTAGAACGCCCCCCTCGAAGACTTAGAACGCGCCCTCGAAGACTTAGAATCCTTTCTAAGACTGAGAACGCCCCCTCGAACATTTAGAATGCCCCCTCAAACATTTAGAACATTTAGAACGCCCTCCTCGAAGACGTACAACGCCCCCCTCGAAGACTTAGAACGCCCCCCTCGAAGACTTAGAATCCTTTCGAAGACTTAGAACGCCCCCTCGAACATTTAGAATGCCCCCTCGAAGACATAGAATGCCCTTCTCGAAGACTTAGAAGGCCCTCCTCGAAGACGTAGAACGCCCCAATCGAAAAGACTTAGAACGGTCCCCTCGAAGACATAGAACGCCCCCCTCGAAGACTTTGATCGCCCCCTCGAAGAATTAGGTTGCCCCCTCGAAGACTTAGAATCCCTTCGAAGACTTACAATGTCCCCTCCCCCCTCCAAGACTTAGAACGCCCCCTCCGAAGACTTAGAACGCCCCCCGAAGTCTTAGAACGCCACCCTCCAAGACTTAGAACGACCCTCTCGAAGACTTAGATCGCCCCCTCGGAGACTTGGAACGCCCCCTTCGGAGACTTAGAACGTCCCCGCGAAGACTTAGAACGCCCCCCTCGAAGACTTAGAACGCCCCCTCGAAGACTTAGAATCCTTTCCAAGACTTAGAACGCCCCCTCGAACATTTAGAATGCCCCCTCGAAGACTTCGAATTCCCTTCTCGAAGACTTAGAACGCCCTCCTCGAAGACGTAGAACGCCCCCCCTCGAAGACTTAGAACGCCCCCCTCGAAGACTTGGAACGGCCCCCTCGAAGACATAGAACGCCCCCCTCGAAGACTTAGATCGCCCCCTCGAAGACTTAGAACGTCCCGCTCGAAGACTTAGAACGCCCCGCTCGAAGACTTAGAACGCCCACTCGAATACTTGGAACGCCCCCTTCGAAGACTTAGAACGCCCCGTCGAAGACAGAATCCTTTCCAAGACTGAGAACGCCCCTCGAAGTCTTAGAATGTCCCCTTGCCCCCCAAGAAGACTTTGAACGCCCCCTGGAAGACTTAGAATGCCCCCGCGAAGACATAGAACGCCTCCCTCGAAGACTTAGAACGCCCCCTCGAACATTTAGAATGCCCCTCGAAGACTTCGAATTCCCTTCTCGAAGACGTAGAACGCCCTCCTCGAAGACCTAGAATCCTTTCCAAGACTTACAACGCCCCCTCGAACATTTAGAATGCCCCCTCGAAGACATAGAATTCCCTTCTCGAAGACTTAGAACGCCCTCCTCGAAGACGTAGAACGCCCCCACTCGAAGACTTAGAACGCCCCCCTCGAAGACTTAGAACGGCCCCCTCGAAGACATAGAACGCCCCCCTCGAAGACTTAGATCGCCCCCTCGAAGACTTAGAACGCCCCGCTCGAAGACTTAGAACGCCCCGCTCAAAGACTTAGAACGCCCACTCGAAGACTTGGAACGCCCCCTTCGAAGACTTAGAACGCCCCCTCGAACATTTAGAATGCCCCCTCGAAGACTTCGAATTCCCTTCTCGAAGACTTAGAACGCCCTCCTCGAAGACGTAGAACGCCCCCTTGAAGACTTAGAACGCCCTCCTCGAAGACTTAGAATCCTTTCCAAGACTTAGAACGCCCCCTCGAACATTTAGAATGCCCCCTCGAAGACATAGAATTCCCTTCTCGAAGACTTAGAACGCCCTCCTCGAAGACGTAGAACGCCCCCATTCGAAGACTTAGAACGCCCCCTCGAAGACTTAGAACGGCCCCCTCGAAGACATAGAAGGCCCCCTCGAAGACTTAGATCGCCCCCTCGAAGACTTAGAACGCCCCGCTCGAAGACTTAGAACGCCCACTCGAAGACTTGGAACGCCCCCTTCGAAGACTTAGAACGCCCCCTCGAAGACTTAGAATCCTTTCCAAGACTGAGAACGCCCCCTCGAACATTTAGAATGCCCCCTCGAAAACTTCGAATTCCCTTCTCGAAGACTTAGCACGCCCCCTCGAAGTCTTAGAATGTCCACTTGCCCCCCAAGAAGACTTAGAACGCCCCCTGGAAGACTTAGAACGCCCCCGCGAAGACTTAGCACGCCCCCCTCGAAGACTTACAACGCGCGCTCGAAGACTTAGAATCCTTTCTAAGACTGAGAACGCCCCCTCGAACATTTAGAATGCCCCCTCGAACATTTAGAACATTTAGAACGCCCTCTTCGAAGACGTACAACGCCCCCCTCGAAGACTTAGAACGCCCCCCTCGAAGACTTAAAACGCCCCCTCGAACATTTAGAATGCCCCCTCGAAGACATAGAATGCCCTTCTGGAAGACTTAGAAGGCCCTCCTCGAAGACTTAGAACGGCCCCCTCGAAGACATAGAACGCCCCCCTCGAAGACTTTGATCGCCCCCTCGAAGAATTAGGTTGCCCCCTCGAAGACTTAGAATCCCTTCGAAGACTTACAATGTCCCCTCCCCCCTCCAAGACTTAGAACGCCCCCTCCGAAGACTTAGAACGCCCCCCGAAGTCTTAGAACGCCACCCTCCAAGACTTAGAACGACCCTCTCGAACACTTAGATCGCCCCCTCGAAGACTTAGAACGCCCCTCCCGAAGACTTAGAACGCCCCCTCGAAGACTTGGAACGCCCCCTTCGGAGACTTAGAACGTCCCCGCGAAGACTTAGAACGCCCCCCTCGAAGACTTAGAACGCCCCCTCGAAGACTTAGAATCCTTTCCAAGACTTAGAACGCCCCCTCGAACATTTAGAATGCCCCCTCGAAGACTTCGAATTCCCTTCTCGAAGACTTAGAACGCCCTCCTCGAAGACGTAGAACGCCCCCCCTCGAAGACTTAGAACGCCCCCCTCGAAGACTTGGAACGCCCCCTTCGGAGACTTAGAACGTCCCCGCGAAGACTTAGAACGCCCCCCTCGAAGACTTAGAACGCCCCCTCGAACATTTAGAATGCCCCCTCGAAGACTTCGAATTCCCTTCTCGAAGACTTAGAACGCCCTCCTCGAAGACGTAGAACGCCCCCCTCGAAGACTTAGAACGCCCCCCTCGAAGACTTAGAACGGCCCCCTCGAAGACATAGAACGCCTCCCTCGAAGACTTAGAACGCCCCTCGAACATTTAGAATGCCCCCTCGAAGACTTCGAATTCCCTTCTCGAAGACTTAGAACGCCCTCCTCGAAGACGTAGAACGCCCCCCTCGAAGACTTAGAACGCCCCCCTCGAAGACTTAGAACGGCCCCCTCGAAGACATAGAACGCCCCCCTCGAAGACTTAGATCGCCCCCTCGAAGACTTAGAACGTCCCGCTCGAAGACTTAGAACGCCCCGCTCGAAGACTTAGAACGCCCACTCGAAGACTTGGAACGCCCCCTTCGAAGACTTAGAACGCCCCGTCGAAGACAGAATCCTTTCCAAGACTGAGAACGCCCCTCGAAGTCTTAGAATGTCCCCTTGCCCCCCAAGAAGACTTTGAACGCCCCCTGGAAGACTTAGAATGCCCCCGCGAAGACATAGAACGCCTCCCTCGAAGACTTAGAACGCCCCCCCTCGAAGACTTAGAATCCTTTCGAAGACTTAGAACGCCCCCTCGAACATTTAGAATGCCCCCTCGAAGACATAGAATGCCCTTCTCGAAGACTTAGAAGGCCCTCCTCGAAGACGTAGAACGCCCCAATCGAAAAGACTTAGAACGGTCCCCTCGAAGACATAGAACGCCCCCCTCGAAGACTTTGATCGCCCCCTCGAAGAATTAGGTTGCCCCCTCGAAGACTTAGAATCCCTTCGAAGACTTACAATGTCCCCTCCCCCCTCCAAGACTTAGAACGCCCCCTCGAAGACTTAGAACGCCCCGCTCGAAGAATTAGAACGCCCCGCTCAAAGACTTAGAACGCCCACTCGAAGACTTGGAACGCCCCCTTCGAAGACTTAGAACGCCCCCTCGAAGACTTAGAATCCTTTCCAAGACTGAGAACGCCCCCTCGAACATTTAGAATGCCCCCTCGAAGACTTCGAATTCCCTTCTCGAAGACTTAGAACGCCCTCCTCGAAGACGTAGAACGCCCCCCTCGAAGACTTAGAACGCCCTCCTCGAAGACTTAGAATCCTTTCCAAGACTTAGAACGCCCCCTCGAACATTTAGAATGCCTCCTCGAAGACATAGAATTCCCTTCTCGAAGACTTAGAACGCCCTCCTCGAAGACGTAGAACGCCCCCATTTGAAGACTTAGAACGCCCCCTCGAAGACTTAGAACGGCCCCCTCGAAGACATAGAACGCCCCCCTCGAAGACTTAGATCGCCCCCTCGAAGACTTAGAACGCCCCGCTCGAAGACTTAGAACGCCCACTCGAAGACTTGGAACGCCGCCTTCGAAGACTTAGAACGCCCCCTCGAAGACTTAGAATCCTTTCCAAGACTGAGAACGCCCCCTCGAACATTTAGAATGCCCCCTCGAAAACTTCGAATTCCCTTCTCGAAGACTTAGCACGCCCCCTCGAAGTCTTAGAATGTCCACTTGCCCCCCAAGAAGACTTAGAACGCCCCCTGGAAGACTTAGAACGCCCCCGCGAAGACTTAGAACGCCCCCCTCGAAGACTTAGAACGCGCCCTCGAAGACTTAGAATCCTTTCTAAGACTGAGAACGCCCCCTCGAACATTTAGAATGCCCCCTCGAACATTTAGAACATTTAGAACGCCCTCCTCGAAGACGTACAACGCCCCCCTCGAAGACTTAGAACGCCCCCTCGAAGACTTAGAATCCTTTCGAAGACTTAGAACGCCCCCTCGAACATTTAGAATGCCCCCTCGAAGACATAGAATGCCCTTCTCGAAGACTTAGAAGGCCCTCCTCGAAGACGTAGAACGCCCCAATCGAAAAGACTTAGAACGGTCCCCTCGAAGACATAGAACGCCCCCCTCGAAGACTTTGATCGCCCCCTCGAAGAATTAGGTTGCCCCCTCGAAGACTTAGAATCCCTTCGAAGACTTACAATGTCCCCTCCCCCCTCCAAGACTTAGAACGCCCCCTCCGAAGACTTAGAACGCCCCCCGAAGTCTTAGAACGCCACCCTCCAAGAGTTAGAACGACCCTCTCGAAGACTTAGATCGCCCCCTCGAAGACATAGAACGCCCTCCCGAAGACTTAGAACGCCCCCTCGAAGACTTGGAACGCCCCCTTCGGAGACTTAGAACGTCCCCGCGAAGACTTAGAACGCCCCCCTCGAAGACTTAGAACGCCCCCTCGAAGACTTAGAATCCTTTCCAAGACTTAGAACGCCCCCTCGAACATTTAGAATGCCCCCTCGAAGACTTCGAATTCCCTTCTCGAAGACTTAGAACGCCCTCCTCGAAGACGTAGAACGCCCCCCCTCGAAGACTTAGAACGCCCCCCTCGAAGACTTAGAACGGCCCCCTCGAAGACATAGAACGCCCCCCTCGAAGACTTAGATCGCCCCCTCGAAGACTTAGAACGTCCCGCTCGAAGACTTAGAACGCCCCGCTCGAAGACTTAGAACGCCCACTCGAAGACTTGGAACGCCCCCTTCGAAGACTTAGAACGCCCCCTCGAAGACTTAGAACGCCCACTCGAAGACTTGGAACGCCCCCTTCGAAGACTTAGAACGCCCCGTCGAAGACAGAATCCTTTCCAAGACTGAGAACGCCCCTCGAAGTCTTAGAATGTCCCCTTGCCCCCCAAGAAGACTTTGAACGCCCCCTGGAAGACTTAGAATGCCCCCGCGAAGACATAGAACGCCTCCCTCGAAGACTTAGAACGCCCTCTCGAACATTTAGAATGCCCCCTCGAAGACTTCGAATTCCCTTCTCGAAGACTTAGAACGCCCTCCTCGAAGACGTAGAACGCCCCAATCGAAAAGACTTAGAACGGTCCCCTCGAAGACATAGAAAGCCCCCCTCGAAGACTTTGATCGCCCCCTCGAAGAATTAGGTTGCCCCCTCGAAGACTTAGAATCCCTTCGAAGACTTACAATGTCCCCTCCCCCCTCCAAGACTTAGAACGCCCCCCTCGAAGACTTAGATCGCCCCCTCGAAGACTTAGAACGCCCCGCTCGAAGACTTAGAACGCCCACTCGAAGACTTGGAACGCCCCCTTCGAAGACTTAGAACGCCCCCTCGAAGACTTAGAATCCTTTCCAAGACTGAGAACGCCCCCTCGAACATTTAGAATGCCCCCTCGAAAACTTCGAATTCCATTCTCGAAGACTTAGCACGCCCCCTCGAAGTCTTAGAATGTCCACTTGCCCCCCAAGAAGACTTAGAACGCCCCCTGGAAGACTTAGAACGCCCCCGCGAAGACTTAGAACGCCCCCCTCGAAGACTTAGAACGCGCCCTCGAAGACTTAGAATCCTTTCTAAGACTGAGAACGCCCCCTCGAACATTTAGAATGCCCCCTCAAACATTTAGAACATTTAGAACGCCCTCCTCGAAGACGTACAACGCCCCCCTCGAAGACTTAGAACGCCCCCCTCGAAGACTTAGAATCCTTTC
The DNA here is from genome assembly GCF_044657685.1 of Stegodyphus dumicola. Lineage (NCBI taxonomy): Eukaryota > Metazoa > Arthropoda > Arachnida > Araneae > Eresidae > Stegodyphus > Stegodyphus dumicola. Next base: position 64,099,771 of record NC_140778.1, on the reverse strand, counting down.
GAAGACTTAGAACGCCCCCTCGAACATTTAGAATGCCCCCTCGAAGACATAGAATGCCCTTCTCGAAGACTTAGAAGGCCCTCCTCGAAGACGTAGAACGCCCCAATCGAAAAGACTTAGAACGGTCCCCTCGAAGACATAGAACGCCCCCCTCGAAGACTTTGATCGCCCCCTCGAAGAATTAGGTTGCCCCCTCGAAGACTTAGAATCCCTTCGAAGACTTACAATGTCCCCTCCCCCCTCCAAGACTTAGAACGCCCCTCCGAAGACTTAGAACGCCCCCCGAAGTCTTAGAACGCCACCCTCCAAGACTTAGAACGACCCTCTCGAAGACTTAGATCGCCCCCTCGGAGACTTGGAACGCCCCCTTCGGAGACTTAGAACGTCCCCGCGAAGACTTAGAACGCCCCCCTCGAAGACTTAGAACGCCCCCTCGAAGACTTAGAATCCTTTCCAAGACTTAGAACGCCCCCTCGAACATTTAGAATGCCCCCTCGAAGACTTCGAATTCCCTTCTCGAAGACTTAGAACGCCCTCCTCGAAGACGTAGAACGCCCCCCCCTCGAAGACTTAGAACGCCCCCCTCGAAGACTTGGAACGGCCCCCTCGAAGACATAGAACGCCCCCCTCGAAGACTTAGATCGCCCCCTCGAAGACTTAGAACGTCCCGCTCGAAGACTTAGAACGCCCCGCTCGAAGACTTAGAACGCCCACTCGAAGACTTGGAACGCCCCCTTCGAAGACTTAGAACGCCCCGTCGAAGACAGAATCCTTTCCAAGACTGAGAACGCCCCTCGAAGTCTTAGAATGTCCCCTTGCCCCCCAAGAAGACTTTGAACGCCCCCTGGAAGACTTAGAATGCCCCCGCGAAGACATAGAACGCCTCCCTCGAAGACTTAGAACGCCCCCTCGAACATTTAGAATGCCCCTCGAAGACTTCGAATTCCCTTCTCGAAGACGTAGAACGCCCTCCTCGAAGACCTAGAATCCTTTCCAAGACTTACAACGCCCCCTCGAACATTTAGAATGCCCCCTCGAAGACATAGAATTCCCTTCTCGAAGACTTAGAACGCCCTCCTCGAAGACGTAGAACGCCCCCACTCGAAGACTTAGAACGCCCCCCCTCGAAGACTTAGAACGGCCCCCCTCGAAGACATAGAACGCCCCCCTCGAAGACTTAGATCGCCCCCTCGAAGACTTAGAACGCCCCGCTCGAAGACTTAGAACGCCCCGCTCAAAGACTTAGAACGCCCACTCGAAGACTTGGAACGCCCCCTTCGAAGACTTAGAACGCCCCCTCGAACATTTAGAATGCCCCCTCGAAGACTTCGAATTCCCTTCTCGAAGACTTAGAACGCCCTCCTCGAAGACGTAGAACGCCCCCTTGAAGACTTAGAACGCCCTCCTCGAAGACTTAGAATCCTTTCCAAGACTTAGAACGCCCCCTCGAACATTTAGAATGCCCCCTCGAAGACATAGAATTCCCTTCTCGAAGACTTAGAACGCCCTCCTCGAAGACGTAGAACGCCCCCATTCGAAGACTTAGAACGCCCCCCTCGAAGACTTAGAACGGCCCCCTCGAAGACATAGAAGGCCCCCTCGAAGACTTAGATCGCCCCCTCGAAGACTTAGAACGCCCCGCTCGAAGACTTAGAACGCCCACTCGAAGACTTGGAACGCCCCCTTCGAAGACTTAGAACGCCCCCTCGAAGACTTAGAATCCTTTCCAAGACTGAGAACGCCCCCTCGAACATTTAGAATGCCCCCTCGAAAACTTCGAATTCCCTTCTCGAAGACTTAGCACGCCCCCTCGAAGTCTTAGAATGTCCACTTGCCCCCCAAGAAGACTTAGAACGCCCCCTGGAAGACTTAGAACGCCCCCGCGAAGACTTAGCACGCCCCCCTCGAAGACTTACAACGCGCGCTCGAAGACTTAGAATCCTTTCTAAGACTGAGAACGCCCCCTCGAACATTTAGAATGCCCCCTCGAACATTTAGAACATTTAGAACGCCCTCTTCGAAGACGTACAACGCCCCCCTCGACTTAGAACGCCCCCCTCGAAGACTTAAAACGCCCCCTCGAACATTTAGAATGCCCCCTCGAAGACATAGAATGCCCTTCTGGAAGACTTAGAAGGCCCTCCTCGAAGACGTAGAACGCCCCAATCGAAAAGACTTAGAACGGCCCCCTCGAAGACATAGAACGCCCCCCCTCGAAGACTTTGATCGCCCCCTCGAAGAATTAGGTTGCCCCCTCGAAGACTTAGAATCCCTTCGAAGACTTACAATGTCCCCTCCCCCCTCCAAGACTTAGAACGCCCCCTCCGAAGACTTAGAACGCCCCCCGAAGTCTTAGAACGCCACCCTCCAAGACTTAGAACGACCCTCTCGAAGACTTAGATCGCCCCCTCGAAGACTTAGAACGCCCCTCCCGAAGACTTAGAACGCCCCCTCGAAGACTTGGAACGCCCCCTTCGGAGACATAGAACGTCCCCGCGAAGACTTAGAACGCCCCCCTCGAAGACTTAGAACGCCCCCTCGAAGACTTAGAATCCTTTCCAAGACTTAGAACGCCCCCTCGAACATTTAGAATGCCCCCTCGAAGACTTCGAATTCCCTTCTCGAAGACTTAGAACGCCCTCCTCGAAGACGTAGAACGCCCCCCCTCGAAGACTTAGAACGCCCCCCTCGAAGACTTGGAACGCCCCCTTCGGAGACTTAGAACGTCCCCGCGAAGACTTAGAACGCCCCCCTCGAAGACTTAGAACGCCCCCTCGAACATTTAGAATGCCCCCTCGAAGACTTCGAATTCCCTTCTCGAAGACTTAGAACGCCCCCCTCGAAGACTTAGAACGCCCCCCTCGAAGACTTAGAACGGCCCCCTCGAAGACATAGAACGCCTCCCTCGAAGACTTAGAACGCCCCCCTCGAAGACTTAGAACGGCCCCCTCGAAGACATAGAACGCCTCCCTCGAAGACTTAGAACGCCCCTCGAACATTTAGAATGCCCCCTCGAAGACTTCGAATTCCCTTCTCGAAGACTTAGAACGCCCTCCTCGAAGACGTAGAACGCCCCCCTCGAAGACTTAGAACGCCCCCCTCGAAGACTTAGAACGGCCCTCTCGAAGACATAGAACGCCCCCCTCGAAGACTTAGATCGCCCCCTCGAAGACTTAGAACGTCCCGCTCGAAGACTTAGAACGCCCCGCTCGAAGACTTAGAACGCCCACTCGAAGACTTGGAACGCCCCCTTCGAAGACTTAGAACGCCCCGTCGAAGACAGAATCCTTTCCAAGACTGAGAACGCCCCTCGAAGTCTTAGAATGTCCCCTTGCCCCCCAAGAAGACTTTGAACGCCCCCTGGAAGACTTAGAATGCCCCCGCGAAGACATAGAACGCCTCCCTCGAAGACTTAGAACGCCCCCTCGAACATTTAGAATGCCCCTCGAAGACTTCGAATTCCCTTCTCGAAGACTTAGAACGCCCTCCTCGAAGACGTAGAACGCCCTCCTCGAAGACCTAGAATCCTTTCCAAGACTTACAACGCCCCCTCGAACATTTAGAATGCCCCCTCGAAGACATAGAATTCCCTTCTCGAAGACTTAGAACGCCCTCCTCGAAGACGTAGAACGCCCCAACTCGAAGACTTAGAACGCCCCCCTCGAAGACTTAGAACGGCCCCCTCGAAGACATAGAACGCCCCCCTCGAAGACTTAGATCGCCCCCTCGAAGACTTAGAACGCCCCGCTCGAAGACTTAGAACGCCCCGCTCAAAGACTTAGAACGCCCACTCGAAGACTTGGAACGCCCCCTTCGAAGACTTAGAACGCCCCCTCGAACATTTAGAATGCCCCCTCGAAGACTTCGAATTCCCTTCTCGAAGAGTTAGAACGCCCTCCTCGAAGACGTAGAACGCCCCCCTCGAAGACTTAGAACGCCCTCCTCGAAGACTTAGAATCCTTTCCAAGACTTAGAACGCCCCCTCGAACATTTAGAATGCCCCCTCGAAGACATAGAATTCCCTTCTCGAAGACTTAGAACGCCCTCCTTGAAGACGTAGAACGCCCCCATTCGAAGAATTAGAACGCCCCCTCGAAGACTTAGAACGGCCCCCTCGAAGACATAGAAGGCCCCCTCGAAGACTTAGATCGCCCCCTCGAAGACTTAGAACGCCCCGCTCGAAGACTTAGAACGCCCACTCGAAGACTTGGAACGCCCCCTTCGAAGACTTAGAACGCCAACTCGAAGACTTAGAATCCTTTCCAAGACTGAGAACGCCCCCTCGAACATTTAGAATGCCCCCTCGAAAACTTCGAATTCCCTTCTCGAAGACTTAGCACGCCCCCTCGAAGTCTTAGAATGTCCACTTGCCCCCCAAGAAGACTTAGAACGCCCCCTGGAAGACTTAGAACGCCCCCGCGAAGACTTAGCACGCCCCCCTCGAAGACTTACAACGCGCGCTCGAAGACTTAGAATCCTTTCTAAGACTGAGAACGCCCCCTCGAACATTTAGAATGCCCCCTCGAACATTTAGAACATTTAGAACGCCCTCTTCGAAGACGTACAACGCCCCCCTCGAAGACTTAGAACGCCCCCCTCGAAGACTTAGAATCCTTTCGAAGACTTAAAACGCCCCCTCGAACATTTAGAATGCCCCCTCGAAGACATAGAATGCCCTTCTCGAAGACTTAGAAGGCCCTCCTCGAAGACGTAGAACGCCCCAATCGAAAAGACTTAGAACGGCCCCCCTCGAAGACATAGAACGCCCCCCTCGAAGACTTTGATCGCCCCCTCGAAGAATTAGGTTGCCCCCTCGAAGACTTAGAATCCCTTCGAAGACTTACAATGTCCCCTCCCCCCTCCAAGACTTAGAACGCCCCCTCCGAAGACTTAGAACGCCCCCCGAAGTCTTAGAACGCCACCCTCCAAGACTTAGAACGACCCTCTCGAAGACTTAGATCGCCCCCTCGAAGACTTAGAACGCCCCTCCCGAAGACTTAGAACGCCCCCTCGAAGACTTGGAACGCCCCCTTCGGAGACTTAGAACGTCCCCGCGCAGACTTAGAACGCCCCCCTCGAAGACTTAGAACGCCCCCTCGAAGACTTAGAATCCTTTACTTGACTTAGAACGCCCCCTCGAACATTTAGAATGCCCCCTCGAAGACTTCGAATTCCCTTCTCGAAGACTTAGAACGCCCTCCTCGAAGACGTAGAACGCCCCCCCTCGAAGACTTAGAACGCCCCCCTCGAAGACTTGGAACGCCCCCTTCGGAGACTTAGAACGTCCCCGCGAACACTTAGAACGCCCCCCTCGCAGACTTAGAACGCCCCCTCGAACATTTAGAATGCCCCCTCGAAGACTTCGAATTCCCTTCTCGAAGACTTAGAAAGCCCCCCTCGAAGACTTAGAACGCCCCCCTCGAAGACTTAGAACGGCCCCCTCGAAGACATAGAACGCCTCCCTCGAAGACTTAGAACGCCCCCTCGAACATTTAGAATGCCCCCTCGAAGACTTCGAATTCCCTTCTCGAAGACTTAGAACGCCCTCCTCGAAGACGTAGAACGCCCTCCTCGAAGACCTAGAATCCTTTCCAAGACTTACAACGCCCCCTCGAACATTTAGAATGCCCCCTCGAAGACATAGAATTCCCTTCTCGAAGACTTAGAACGCCCTCCTCGAAGACGTAGAACGCCCCCACTCGAAGACTTAGAACGCCCCCCTCGAAGACTTAGAACGGCCCCCTCGAAGACATAGAACGCCCCCCTCGAAGACTTAGATCGCCCCCCTCGAAGACTTAAAACGCCCCGCTCGAAGACTTAGAACGCCCACTCGAAGACTTGGAACGCCCCCTTCGAAGACTTAGAACGCCCCCTCGAACATTTAGAATGCCCCCTCGAAGACTTCGAATTCCATTCTCGAAGACTTAGAACGCCCTCCTCGAAGACGTAGAACGTCCCCATTCGAAGACTTAGAACGCCCCCTCGAAGACTTAGAACGGCCCCCTCGAAGACATAGAAGGCCCCCTCGAAGACTTAGATCGCCCCCTCGAAGACTTAGAACGCCCCGCTCGAAGACTTAGAACGCCCACTCGAAGACTTGGAACGCCCCCTTCGAAGACTTAGAACGCCCCCTCGAAGACTTAGAATCCTTTCCAAGACTGAGAACGCCCCCTCGAACATTTAGAATGCCCCCTCGAAAACTTCGAATTCCCTTCTCGAAGACTTAGCACGCCCCCTCGAAGTCTTAGAATGTCCACTTGCCCCCCAAGAAGACTTAGAACGCCCCCTGGAAGACTTAGAACGCCCCCGCGAAGACTTAGCACGCCCCCCTCGAAGACTTAGAACGCGCGCTCGAAGACTTAGAATCCTTTCTAAGACTGAGAACGCCCCCTCGAACATTTAGAATGCCCCCTCGAACATTTAGAACATTTAGAACGCCCTCCTCGAAGACGTACAACGCCCCCCTCGAAGACTTAGAACGCCCCCCTCGAAGACTTAGAATCCTTTCCAAGACTTAGAACGCCCCCTCGAACATTTAGAATGCCCCATCGAAGACTTCGAATTCCCTTCTCGAAGACTTAGAACGCCCTCCTCGAAGACGTAGAACGCCCCCCCTCGAAGACTTAGAACGCCCCCCTCGAAGACTTAGAACGGCCCCCTCGAAGACATAGAACGCCCCACTCGAAGACTTAGATCGCCCCCTCGAAGACTTAGAACGTCCCGCTCGAAGACCTAGAACGCCCCGCTCGAAGACTTAGAACGCCCACTCGAAGACTTGGAACGCCCCCTTCGAAGACTTAGAACGCCCCCTCGAAGACTTAGAACGCCCACTCGAAGACTTGGAACGCCCCCTTCGAAGACTTAGAACGCCCCGTCGAAGACAGAATCCTTTCCAAGACTGAGAACGCCCCTCGAAGTCTTAGAATGTCCCCTTGCCCCCCAAGAAGACTTTGAACGCCCCCTGGAAGACTTAGAATGCCCCCGCGAAGACATAGAACGCCTCCCTCCAAGACTTAGAACGCCCCCTCGAACATTTAGAATGCCCCCTCGAAGACTTCGAATTCCCTTCTCGAAGACTTAGAACGCCCTCCTCGAAGACGTAGAACGCCCTCCTCGAAGACCTAGAATCCTTTCCAAGACTTACAACGCCCCCTCGAACATTTAGAATGCCCCCTCGAAGACATAGAATTCCCTTCTCGAAGACTTAGAACGCCCTCCTCGAAGACGTAGAACGCCCCCACTCGAAGACTTAGAACGCCCCCCTCGAAGACTTAGAACGGCACCCTCGAAGACATAGAACGCCCCCCTCGAAGACTTAGATCGCCCCCTCGAAGACTTAGAACGCCCCGCTCGAAGACTTAGAACGCCTCGCTCAAAGACTTAGAACGCCCACTCGAAGATTTAGAACGCCCCCACGAAGACTTAGAACGCCCTCTCGAAGACTTAGAATCCTTTCCAAGACTTAGAACGCCCCCTCGAACATTTAGAATGCCCCCTCGAAGACTTCGAATTCCCTTCTCGAAGACTTCGAATTCCCTTCTCGAAGACTCAGAACGCCCTCCACGAAGACGTAGAACGCCCCCCCCTCGAAGGCTTAGAACGCCCCCCTCGAAGACTTAGAACGCCCCCCTCGAAGACTTAGAATCCTTTCCAAGACTTAGAACGCCCCCTCGAACATTTAGAATGCCCCCTCGAGGACATAGAATTCCCTTCTCGAAGACTTAGAACGCCCTCCTCGAAGACGTAGAAGGCCCGCACTCGAAGACTTAGAACGCCCCCCTCGAACACATAGAACGCCCCCCTCGAAGACTTGGAACGCCCCCTTCGAAGACTTAGAACGTCCCCGCGAAGACTTAGAACGCCACCCTCGAAGACTTAGCACGCCCCCTCGAAGTCTTTGAATGTACCCTTGCCCCCCAAGAAGACTTAGAACGCCCCCTGGAAGACTTAGAATGCCCCCGCGAAGACATAGAACGCCTCCCTCGAAGACTTAGAACGCCCCCTCGAAGATTTAGAATGCCCCCTCGAAGACTTGGAATTCCCTTCTCGAAGACTTAGGACGCCCTCCTCGAAGACGTAGAACGCCCCCCTCGAAGACTTAGAACGCCTCCCTCGAAGACTTAGAACGGCCCCCTCGAAGACATAGAACGCCCCCCTCGAAGACTTAGATCGCCCCCCTCGAAGACTTAGAACGCCCCGCTCGAAGACTTAGAACGCCCCGCTCGAAGACTTAGAACGCCCACTCGAAGACTTGGAACGCCCCCTTCGAAGACTTAGAACGCCCCGTCGAAGACAGAATCCTTTCCAAGAATGAGAACGCCCCTCGAAGTCTTAGAATGTCCCCTTGCCCCCCAAGAAGACTTTGAACGCCCCCTGGAAGACTTAGAATGCCCCCGCGAAGACATAGAACGCCTCCCTCGAAGACTTAGAACGCCCCCTCGAACATTTAGAATGCCCCCTAGAAGACTTCGAATTCCCTTCTCGAAGACTTAGAACGCCCTCCTCGAAGACGTAGAACGCCCTCCTCGAAGACCTAGAATCCTTTCCAAGACTTACAACGCCCCCTCGAACATTTAGAATGCCCCCTCGAAGACATAGAATTCCCTTCTCGAAGACTTAGAACGCCCTCCTCCAAGACGTAGAACGCCCCCACTCGAAGACTTAGAACGCCCCCCTCGAAGACTTAGAACGGCCCCCTCGAAGACATAGAACGCCCCCCTCGAAGACTTAGATCGCCCCCTCGAAGACTTAGAATGCCCCGCTCGAAGACTTAGAACGCCCCGCTCAAAGACTTAGAACGCCCACTCGAAGACTTGGAACGCCCCCTTCGAAGACTTAGAACGCCCCCTCGAAGACTTAGAATCCTTTCCAAGACTGAGAACGCCCCCTCGAACATTTAGAAAGCCCCCTCGAAGACTTCGAATTCCCTTCTCGAAGACTTAGAACGCCCTCCTCGAAGACGTAGAACGCCCCCCTCGAAGACTTAGAACGCCCTCCTCGAAGACTTAGAATCCTTTCCAAGACTTAGAACGCCCCCTCGAACATTTAGAATGCCCCCTCGAAGACATAGAATTCCCTTCTCGAAGACTTAGAACGCCCTCCTCGAAGACGTAGAACGCCCCCATTCGAAGACTTAGAACGCCCCCTCGAAGACTTAGAACGGCCCCCTCGAAGACATAGAACGCCCCCCTCGAAGACTTAGATCGCCCCTTCGAAGACTTAGAACGCCCCCTCGAAGACTTAGAATCCTTTCCAAGACTGAGAACGCCCCCTCGAACATTTAGAATGCCCCCTCAAAAACTTCGAATTCCCTTCTCGAAGACTTAGCACGCCCCCTCGAAGTCTTAGAATGTCCACTTGCCCCCCAAGAAGACTTAGAACGCCCCCTGGAAGACTTAGAACGCCCCCGCGAAGACTTAGAACGCCCCCCTCGAAGACTTAGAACGCGCCCTCGAAGACTTAGAATCCTTTCTAAGACTGAGAACGCCCCCTCGAACATTTAGAATGCCCCCTCGAACATTTAGAACATTTAGAACGCCCTCCTCGAAGACGTACAACGCCCCCCTCGAAGACTTAGAACGCCCCCCCTCGAAGACTTAGAATCCTTTCGAAGACTTAGAACGCCCCCTCGAACATTTAGAATGCCCCCTCGAAGACATAGAATGCCCTTCTCGAAGACTTAGAAGGCCCTCCTCGAAGACGTAGAACGCCCCAATCGAAAAGACTTAGAACGGTCCCCTCGAAGACATAGAACGCCCCCCTCGAAGACTTTGATCGCCCCCTCGAAGAATTAGGTTGCCCCCTCGAAGACTTAGAATCCCTTCGAAGACTTACAATGTCCCCTCCCCCCTCCAAGACGTAGAACGCCCCCTCGAAGACTTAGAACGCCCCGCTCGAAGAATTAGAACGCCCCGCTCAAAGACTTAGAACGCCCACTCGAAGACTTGGAACGCCCCCTTCGAAGACTTAGAACGCCCCCTCGAAGACTTAGAATCCTTTCCAAGACTGAGAACGCCCCCTCGAACATTTAGAAAGCCCCCTCGAAGACTTCGAATTCCCTTCTCGAAGACTTAGAACGCCCTCCTCGAAGACGTAGAACGCCCCCCTCGAAGACTTAGAACGCCCTCCTCGAAGACTTAGAATCCTTTCCAAGACTTAGAACGCCCCCTCGAACATTTAGAATGCCCCCTCGAAGACATAGAATTCCCTTCTCGAAGACTTAGAACGCCCTCCTCGAAGACGTAGAACGCCCCCATTCGAAGACTTAGAACGCCCCCTCGAAGACTTAGAACGGCCCCCTCGAAGACATAGAACGCCCCCCTCGAAGACTTAGATCGCCCCTTCGAAGACTTAGAACGCCCCCTCGAAGACTTAGAATCCTTTCCAAGACTGAGAACGCCCCCTCGAACATTTAGAATGCCCCCTCAAAAACTTCGAATTCCCTTCTCGAAGACTTAGCACGCCCCCTCGAAGTCTTAGAATGTCCACTTGCCCCCCAAGAAGACTTAGAACGCCCCCTGGAAGACTTAGAACGCCCCCGCGAAGACTTAGAACGCCCCCCTCGAAGACTTAGAACGCGCCCTCGAAGACTTAGAATCCTTTCTAAGACTGAGAACGCCCCCTCGAACATTTAGAATGCCCCCTCGAACATTTAGAACATTTAGAACGCCCTCCTCGAAGACGTACAACGCCCCCCTCGAAGACTTAGAACGCCCCCCCTCGAAGACTTAGAATCCTTTCGAAGACTTAGAACGCCCCCTCGAACATTTAGAATGCCCCCTCGAAGACATAGAATGCCCTTCTCGAAGACTTAGAAGGCCCTCCTCGAAGACGTAGAACGCCCCAATCGAAAAGACTTAGAACGGTCCCCTCGAAGACATAGAACGCCCCCCTCGAAGACTTTGATCGCCCCCTCGAAGAATTAGGTTGCCCCCTCGAAGACTTAGAATCCCTTCGAAGACTTACAATGTCCCCTCCCCCCTCCAAGACGTAGAACGCCCCCTCGAAGACTTAGAACGCCCCGCTCGAAGAATTAGAACGCCCCGCTCAAAGACTTAGAACGCCCACTCGAAGACTTGGAACGCCCCCTTCGAAGACTTAGAACGCCCCCTCGAAGACTTAGAATCCTTTCCAAGACTGAGAACGCCCCCTCGAACATTTAGAATGCCCCCTCGAAGACTTCGAATTCCCTTCTCGAAGACTTAGAACGCCCTCCTCGAAGACGTAGAACGCCCCCCTCGAAGACTTAGAACGCCCTCCTAGAAGACTTAGAATCCTTTCCAAGACTTAGAACGCCCCCTCGAACATTTAGAATGCCCCCTCGAAGACATAGAATTCCCTTCTCGAAGACTTAGAACGCCCTCCTCGAAGACGTAGAACGCCCCCATTCGAAGACTTAGAACGCCCCCTCGAAGACTTAGAACGCGCCCTCGAAGACTTAGAATCCTTTCTAAGACTGAGAACGCCCCCTCGAACATTTAGAATGCCCCCTCGAACATTTAGAACATTTAGAACGCCCTCCTCGAAGACGTACAACGCCCCCCTCGAAGACTTAGAACGCCCCCCCTCGAAGACTTAGAATCCTTTCGAAGACTTAGAACGCCCCCTCGAACATTTAGAATGCCCCCTCGAAGACATAGAATGCCCTTCTCGAAGACTTAGAAGGCCCTCCTCGAAGACGTAGAACGCCCCAATCGAAAAGACTTAGAACGGTCCCCTCGAAGACATAGAACGCCCCCCTCGAAGAGACTTTGATCGCCCCCTCGAAGAATTAGGTTGCCCCCTCGAAGACTTAGAATCCCTTCGAAGACTTACAATGTCCCCTCCCCCCTCCAAGACTTAGAACGCCCCCTCGAAGTCTTAGAACGCCCCGCTCGAAGAATTAGAACGCCCCGCTCAAAGACTTAGAACGCCCACTCGAAGACTTGGAACGCCCCCTTCGAAGACTTAGAACGCCCCCTCGAAGACTTAGAATCCTTTCCAAGACTGAGAACGCCCCCTCGAACATTTAGAATGCCCCCTCGAAGACTTCGAATTCCCTTCTCGAAGACTTAGAACGCCCTCCTCGAAGACGTAGAACGCCCCCCTCGAAGACTTAGAACGCCCTCCGCGAAGACTTACAATCCTTTCCAAGACTTAGAACGCCCCCTCGAACATTTAGAATGCCCCCTCGAAGACATAGAATTCCCTTCTCGAAGACTTAGAACGCCCTCCTCGAAGACGTAGAACGCCCCCATTCGAAGACTTAGAACGCCCCCTCGAAGACTTAGAACGGCCCCCTCGAAGACATAGAACGCCCCCCTCGAAGACTTAGAACGCCCCCTCGAAGACTTAGAACGCCCCGCTCGAAGACTTAGAACGCCCACTCGAAGACTTGGAACGCCCCCTTCGAAGACTTAGAACGCCCCCTCGAAGACTTAGAATCCTTTCCAAGACTGAGAACGCCCCCTCGAACATTTAGAATGCCCCCTCGAAAACTTCGAATTCCCTTCTCGAAGACTTAGCACGCCCCCTCGAAGTCTTAGAATGTCCACTTGCCCCCCAAGAAGACTTAGAACGCCCCCTGGAAGACTTAGAACGCCCCCGCGAAGACTTAGCACGCCCCCCTCGAAGACTTACAACGCGCGCTCGAAGACTTAGAATCCTTTCTAAGACTGAGAACGCCCCCTCGAACATTTAGAATGCCCCCTCGAACATTTAGAACATTTAGAACGCCCTCTTCGAAGACGTACAACGCCCCCCTCGAAGACTTAGAACGCCCCCCTCGAAGACTTAGAATCCTTTCGAAGACTTAAAACGCCCCCTCGAACATTTAGAATGCCCCCTCGAAGACATAGAATGCCCTTCTCGAAGACTTAGAAGGCCCTCCTCGAAGACGTAGAACGCCCCAATCGAAAAGACTTAGAACGGCCCCCTCGAAGACATAGAACGCCCCCCTCGAAGACTTTGATCGCCCCCTCGAATAATTAGGTTGCCCCCTCGAAGACTTAGAATCCCTTCGAAGACTTACAATGTCCCCTCCCCCCTCCAAGACTTAGAACGCCCCCTCCGAAGACTTAGAACGCCCCCCGAAGTCTTAGAACGCCACCCTCCAAGACTTAGAACGACCCACTCGAAGACTTAAATCGCCCCCTCGAAGACTTAGAACGCCCCTCCCGAAGACTTAGAACGCCCCCTCGAAGACTTGGAACGCCCCCTTCGGAGACTTAGAACGTCCCCGCGCAGACTTAGAACGCCCCCCTCGAAGACTTAGAACGCCCCCTCGAAGACTTAGAATCCTTTCCAAGACTTAGAACGCCCCCTCGAACATTTAGAATGCCCCCTCGAAGACTTCGAATTCCCTTCTCGAAGACTTAGAACGCCCTCCTCGAAGACGTAGAACGCCCCCCCTCGAAGACTTAGAACGCCCCCCTCGAAGACTTGGAACGCCCCCTTCGGAGACTTAGAACGTCCCCGCGAAGACTTAGAACGCCCCCCTCGAAGACTTAGAACGCCCCCTCGAACATTTAGAATGCCCCCTCGAAGACTTCGAATTCCCTTCTCGAAGACTTAGAAAGCCCCCCTCGAAGACTTAGAACGCCCCCCTCGAAGACTTAGAACGGCCCCCTCGAAGACATAGAACGCCTCCCTCGAAGACTTAGAACGCCCCCTCGAACATTTAGAATGCCCCCTCGAAGACTTCGAATTCCCTTCTCGAAGACTTAGAACGCCCTCCTCGAAGACGTACAACGCCCTCCTCGAAGACCTAGAATCCTTTCCAAGACTTACAACGCCCCCTCGAACATTTAGAATGCCCCCTCGAAGACATAGAATTCCCTTCTCGAAGACTTAGAACGCCCTCCTCGAAGACGTAGAACGCCCCCACTCGAAGACTTAGAACGCCCCCCTCGAAGACTTAGAACGGCCCCCTCGAAGACATAGAACGCCCCCCTCGAAGACTTAGATCGCCCCCTCGAAGACTTAAAACGCCCCGCTCGAAGACTTAGAACGCCCACTCGAAGACTTGGAACGCCCCCTTCGAAGACTTAGAACGCCCCCTCGAACATTTAGAATGCCCCCTCGAAGACTTCGAATTCCATTCTCGAAGACTTAGAACGCCCTCCTCGAAGACGTAGAACGCCCCCCTCGAAGACTTAGAACGCCCTCCTCGAAGACTTAGAATCCTTTCCAAGACTTAGAACGCCCCCTCGAACATTTAGAATGCCCCCTCGAAGACATAGAATTCCCTTCTCGAAGACTTAGAACGCCCTCCTCGAAGACGTAGAACGCCCCCATTCGAAGACTTAGAACGCCCCCTCGAAGACTTAGAACGGCCCCCTCGAAGACATAGAAGGCCCCCTCGAAGACTTAGATCGCCCCCTCGAAGACTTAGAACGCCCCGCTCGAAGACTTAGAACGCCCACTCGAAGACTTGGAACGCCCCCTTCGAAGACTTAGAACGCCCCCTCGAAGACTTAGAATCCTTTCCAAGACTGAGAACGCCCCCTCGAACATTTAGAATGCGCCCTCGAAAACTTCGAATTCCCTTCTCGAAGACTTAGCACGCCCCCTCGAAGTCTTAGAATGTCCACTTGCCCCCCAAGAAGACTTAGAACGCCCCCTGGAAGACTTAGAACGCCCCCGCGAAGACTTAGCACGCCCCCCTCGAAGACTTAGAACGCGCGCTCGAAGACTTAGAATCCTTTCTAAGACTGAGAACGCCCCCTCGAACATTTAGAATGCCCCCTCGAACATTTAGAACATTTAGAACGCCCTCCTCGAAGACGTACAACGCCCCCCTCGAAGACTTAGAACGCCCCCCTCGAAGACATAGAATCCTTTCCAAGACTTAGAACGCCCCCTCGAACATTTAGAATGCCCCCTCGAAGACTTCGAATTCCCTTCTCGAAGACTTAGAACGCCCTCCTCGAAGACGTAGAACGCCCCCCCTCGAAGACTTAGAACGCCCCCCTCGAAGAGACTTTGATCGCCCCCTCGAAGAATTAGGTTGCCCCCTCGAAGACTTAGAATCCCTTCGAAGACTTACAATGTCCCCTCCCCCCTCCAAGACTTAGAACGCCCCCTCGAAGACTTAGAACGCCCCGCTCGAAGAATTAGAACGCCCCGCTCAAAGACTTAGAACGCCCACTCGAAGACTTGGAACGCCCCCTTCGAAGACTTAGAACGCCCCCTCGAAGACTTAGAATCCTTTCCAAGACTGAGAACGTCCCCTCGAACATTTAGAATGCCCCCTCGAAGACTTCGAATTCCCTTCTCGAAGACTTAGAACGCCCTCCTCGAAGACGTAGAACGCCCCCCTCGAAGACTTAGAACGCCCTCCTCGAAGACTTACAATCCTTTCCAAGACTTAGAACGCCCCCTCGAACATTTAGAATGCCCCCTCGAAGACATAGAATTCCCTTCTCGAAGACTTAGAACGCCCTCCTCGAAGACGTAGAACGCCCCCATTCGAAGACTTAGAACGCCCCCTCGAAGACTTAGAACGGCCCCCTCGAAGACATAGAACGCCCCCCTCGAAGACTTAGAACGCCCCCTCGAAGACTTAGAACGCCCCGCTCGAAGACTTAGAACGCCCACTCGAAGACTTGGAACGCCCCCTTCGAAGACTTAGAACGCCCCCTCGAAGACTTAGAATCCTTTCCAAGACTGAGAACGCCCCCTCGAACATTTAGAATGCCCCCTCGAAAACTTCGAATTCCCTTCTCGAAGACTTAGCACGCCCCCTCGAAGTCTTAGAATGTCCACTTGCCCCCCAAGAAGACTTAGAACGCCCCCTGGAGGACTTAGAACGCCCCCGCGAAGACTTAGCACGCCCCCCTCGAAGACTTACAACGCGCGCTCGAAGACTTAGAATCCTTTCTAAGACTGAGAACGCCCCCTCGAACATTTAGAATGCCCCCTCGAACATTTAGAACATTTAGAACGCCCTCTTCGAAGACGTACAACGCCCCCCTCGAAGACTTAGAACGCCCCCCTCGAAGACTTAGAATCCTTTCGAAGACTTAAAACGCCCCCTCGAACATTTAGAATGCCCCCTCGAAGACATAGAATGCCCTTCTCGAAGACTTAGAAGGCCCTCCTCGAAGACGTAGAACGCCCCAATCGAAAAGACTTAGAACGGCCCCCTCGAAGACATAGAACGCCCCCCTCGAAGACTTTGATCGCCCCCTCGAATAATTAGGTTGCCCCCTCGAAGACTTAGAATCCCTTCGAAGACTTACAATGTCCCCTCCCCCCTCCAAGACTTAGAACGCCCCCTCCGAAGACTTAGAACGCCCCCCGAAGTCTTAGAACGCCACCCTCCAAGACTTAGAACGACCCACTCGAAGACTTAGATCGCCCCCTCGAAGACTTAGAACGCCCCTCCCGAAGACTTAGAACGCCCCCTCGAAGACTTGGAACGCCCCCTTCGGAGACTTAGAACGTCCCCGCGCAGACTTAGAACGCCCCCCTCGAAGACTTAGAACGCCCCCTCGAAGACTTAGAATCCTTTCCAAGACTTAGAACGCCCCCTCGAACATTTAGAATGCCCCCTCGAAGACTTCGAATTCCCTTCTCGAAGACTTAGAACGCCCTCCTCGAAGACGTAGAACGCCCCCCCTCGAAGACTTAGAACGCCCCCCTCGAAGACTTGGAACGCCCCCTTCGGAGACTTAGAACGTCCCCGCGAAGACTTAGAACGCCCCCCTCGAAGACTTAGAACGCCCCCTCGAACATTTAGAATGCCCCCTCGAAGACTTCGAATTCCCTTCTCGAAGACTTAGAAAGCCCCCCTCGAAGACTTAGAACGCCCCCCTCGAAGACTTAGAACGGCCCCCTCGAAGACATAGAACGCCTCCCTCGAAGACTTAGAACGCCCCCTCGAACATTTAGAATGCCCCCTCGAAGACTTCGAATTCCCTTCTCGAAGACTTAGAACGCCCTCCTCGAAGACGTAGAACGCCCTCCTCGAAGACTTAGAACGCCCCCCTCGAAGACTTAGAACGGCCCCCTCGAAGACATAGAACGCCCCCCTCGAAGACTTAGATCGCCCCCTCGAAGACTTAAAACGCCCCGCTCGAAGACTTAGAACGCCCACTCGAAGACTTGGAACGCCCCCTCGAACATTTAGAATGCCCCCTCGAAGACTTCGAATTCCATTCTCGAAGACTTAGAACGCCCTCCTCGAAGACGTAGAACGCCCCCCTCGAAGACTTAGAACGCCCTCCTCGAAGACTTAGAATCCTTTCCAAGACTTAGAACGCCCCCTCGAACATTTAGAATGCCCCCTCGAAGACATAGAATTCCCTTCTCGAAGACTTAGAACGCCCTCCTCGAAGACGTAGAACGCCCCCATTCGAAGACTTAGAACGCCCCCTCGAAGACTTAGAACGGCCCCCTCGAAGACATAGAAGGCCCCCTCGAAGACTTAGATCGCCCCCTCGAAGACTTAGAACGCCCACTCGAAGACTTGGAACGCCCCCTTCGAAGACTTAGAACGCCCCCTCGAAGACTTAGAATCCTTTCCAAGACTGAGAACGCCCCCTCGAACATTTAGAATGCCCCCTCGAAAACTTCGAATTCCCTTCTCGAAGACTTAGCACGCCCCCTCGAAGTCTTAGAATGTCCACTTGCCCCCCAAGAAGACTTGAACGCCCCCTGGAAGACTTAGAACGCCCCCGCGAAGACTTAGCACGCCCCCCTCGAAGACTTAGAACGCGCGCTCGAAGACTTAGAATCCTTTCTAAGACTGAGAACGTCCCCTCGAACATTTAGAATGCCCCCTCGAACATTTAGAACATTTAGAACGCCCTCCTCGAAGACGTACAACGCCCCCCTCGAAGACTTAGAACGCCCCCCTCGAAGACATAGAATCCTTTCCAAGACTTAGAACGCCCCCTCGAACATTTAGAATGCCCCCTCGAAGACTTCGAATTCCCTTCTCGAAGACTTAGAACGCCCTCCTCGAAGACGTAGAACGCCCCCCCTCGAAGACTTAGAACGCCCCCCTCGAAGACTTAGAACGGCCCCCTCGAAGACATAGAACGCCCCACTCGAAGACTTAGATCGCCCCCTCGAAGACTTAGAACGTCCCGCTCGAAGACCTAGAACGCCCCGCTCGAAGACTTAGAACGCCCACTCGAAGACTTGGAACGCCCCCTTCGAAGACTTAGAACGCCCCCTCGAAGACTTAGAACGCCCACTCGAAGACTTGGAACGCCCCCTTCGAAGACTTAGAACGCCCCGTCGAAGACAGAATCCTTTCCAAGACTGAGAACGCCCCTCGAAGTCTTAGAATGTCCCCCTTGCCCCCCAAGAAGACTTAGAATGCCCCCGCGAAGACATAGAACGCCTCCCTCGATGACTTAGAACGCCCCCTCGAACATTTAGAATGCCCCCTCGAAGACTTCGAATTCCCTTCTCGAAGACTTAGAACGCCCTCCTCGAAGACGTAGAACGCCCTCCTCGAAGACCTAGAATCCTTTCCAAGACTTACAACGCCCCCTCGAACATTTAGAATGCCCCTTCGAAGACATAGAATTCCCTTCTCGAAGACTTAAAACGCCCTCCTCGAAGACGTAGAACGCCCCCACTCGAAGACTTAGAACGCCCCCCTCGAAGACTTAGAACGGCACCCTCGAAGACATAGAACGCCCCCCTCGAAGACTTAGATCGCCCCCTCGAAGACTTAGAATCCTTTCCAAGACTTAGAACGCCCCCTCGAACATTTAGAATGCCCCCTCGAAGACTTCGAATTCCCTTCTCGAAGACTTCGAATTCCCTTCTCGAAGACTCAGAACGCCCTCCACGAAGACGTAGAACGCCCCCCCCCTCGAAGGCTTAGAACGCCCCCCCTCGAAGACTTAGAACGCCCCCCTCGAAGACATAGAATCCTTTCCAAGACTTAGAACGCCCCCTCGAACATTTAGAATGCCCCCTCGAGGACATAGAATTCCCTTCTCGAAGACTTAGAACGCCCTCCTCGAAGACGTAGAAGGCCCGCACTCGAAGACTTAGAACGCCCCCCTCGAACACATAGAACGCCCCCCTCGAAGACTTGGAACGCCCCCTTCGAAGACTTAGAACGTCCCCGCGAAGACTTAGAACGCCACCCTCGAAGACTTAGCACGCCCCCTCGAAGTCTTTGAATGTACCCTTGCCCCCCAAGAAGACTTAGAACGCCCCCTGGAAGACTTAGAATGCCCCCGCGAAGACATAGAACGCCTCCCTCGAAGACTTAGAACGCCCCCTCGAACATTTAGAATGCCCCCTCGAAGACTTGGAATTCCCTTCTCGAAGACTTAGGACGCCCTCCTCGAAGACGTAGAACGCCCCCCTCGAAGACTTAGAACGCCTCCCTCGAAGACTTAGAACGGCCCCCTCGAAGACATAGAACGCCCCCCTCGAAGACTTAGATCGCCCCCTCGAAGACTTAGAACGCCCCGCTCGAAGACTTAGAACGCCCCGCTCGAAGACTTAGAACGCCCACTCGAAGACTTGGAACGCCCCCTTCGAAGACTTAGAACGCCCCGTCGAAGACAGAATCCTTTCCAAGAATGAGAACGCCCCTCGAAGTCTTAGAATGTCCCCTTGCCCCCCAAGAAGACTTTGAACGCCCCCTGGAAGACTTAGAATGCCCCCGCGAAGACATAGAACGCCTCCCTCGAAGACTTAGAACGCCCCCTCGAACATTTAGAATGCCCCCTCGAAGACTTCGAATTCCCTTCTCGAAGACTTAGAACGCCCTCCTCGAAGACGTAGAACGCCCTCCTCGAAGACCTAGAATCCTTTCCAAGACTTACAACGCCCCCTCGAACATTTAGAATGCCCCCTCGAAGACATAGAATTCCCTTCTCGAAGACTTAGAACGCCCTCCTCCAAGACGTAGAACGCCCCCACTCGAAGACTTAGAACGCCCCCCTCGAAGACTTAGAACGGCCCCCTCGAAGACATAGAACGCCCCCCTCGAAGACTTAGATCGCCCCCTCGAAGACTTAGAATGCCCCGCTCGAAGACTTAGAACGCCCCGCTCAAAGACTTAGAACGCCCACTCGAAGACTTGGAACGCCCCGTTCGAAGACTTAGAACGCCCCCTCGAAGACTTAGAATCCTT
Organism: Stegodyphus dumicola; assembly: GCF_044657685.1. Classification (NCBI taxonomy): domain Eukaryota; kingdom Metazoa; phylum Arthropoda; class Arachnida; order Araneae; family Eresidae; genus Stegodyphus; species Stegodyphus dumicola. The sequence goes on along the minus strand of NC_140778.1, from coordinate 64,079,679 downwards.
TCCAAGACTGAGAACGCCCCCTCGAACATTTAGAATGCCCCCTCGAAGACTTCGAATTCCCTTCTCGAAGACTTAGAACGCCCTCCTCGAAGACGTAGAACGCCCCCCTCGAAGACTTAGAACGCCCTCCTCGAAGACTTAGAATCCTTTCCAAGACTTAGAACGCCCCCTCGAACATTTAGAATGCCCCCTCGAAGACATAGAATTCCCTTCTCGAAGACTTAGAACGCCCTCCTCGAAGACGTAGAACGCCCCCATTCGAAGACTTAGAACGCCCCCTCGAAGACTTAGAACGGCCCCCTCGAAGACATAGAACGCCCCCCTCGAAGACTTAGATCGCCCCCTCGAAGACTTAGAACGCCCCGCTCGAAGACTTAGAACGCCCACTCGAAGACTTGGAACGCCCCCTTCGAAGACTTAGAACGCCCCCTCGAAGACTTAGAATCCTTTCCAAGACTGAGAACGCCCCCTCGAACATTTAGAATGCCCCCTCAAAAACTTCGAATTCCCTTCTCGAAGACTTAGCACGCCCTCCTCGAAGACGTAGAACGCCCCCCTCGAAGACTTAGAACGCCCTCCTCGAAGACTTAGAATCCTTTCCAAGACTTAGAACGCCCCCTCGAACATTTAGAATGCCCCCTCGAAGACATAGAATTCCCTTCTCGAAGACTTAGAACGCCCTCCTCGAAGACGTAGAACGCCCCCATTCGAAGACTTAGAACGCCCCCTCGAAGACTTAGAACGGCCCCCTCGAAGACATAGAACGCCCCCCTCGAAGACTTAGATCGCCCCCTCGAAGACTTAGAACGCCCCGCTCGAAGACTTAGAACGCCCACTCGAAGACTTGGAACGCCCCCTTCGAAGACTTAGAACGCCCCCTCGAAGACTTAGAATCCTTTCCAAGACTGAGAACGCCCCCTCGAACATTTAGAATGCCCCCTCAAAAACTTCGAATTCCCTTCTCGAAGACTTAGCACGCCCCCTCGAAGTCTTAGAATGTCCACTTGCCCCCCAAGAAGACTTAGAACGCCCCCTGGAAGACTTAGAACGCCCCCGCGAAGACTTAGAACGCCCCCCTCGAAGACTTAGAACGCGCCCTCGAAGACTTAGAATCCTTTCTAAGACTGAGAACGCCCCCTCGAACATTTAGAATGCCCCCTCGAACATTTAGAACATTTAGAACGCCCTCCTCGAAGACGTACAACGCCCCCCTCGAAGACTTAGAACGCCCCCCCTCGAAGACTTAGAATCCTTTCGAAGACTTAGAACGCCCCCTCGAACATTTAGAATGCCCCCTCGAAGACATAGAATGCCCTTCTCGAAGACTTAGAAGGCCCTCCTCGAAGACGTAGAACGCCCCAATCGAAAAGACTTAGAACGGTCCCCTCGAAGACATAGAACGCCCCCCTCGAAGACTTTGATCGCCCCCTCGAAGAATTAGGTTGCCCCCTCGAAGACTTAGAATCCCTTCGAAGACTTACAATGTCCCCTCCCCCCTCCAAGACTTAGAACGCCCCCTCGAAGACTTAGAACGCCCCGCTCGAAGAATTAGAACGCCCCGCTCAAAGACTTAGAACGCCCACTCGAAGACTTGGAACGCCCCCTTCGAAGACTTAGAACGCCCCCTCGAAGACTTAGAATCCTTTCCAAGACTGAGAACGCCCCCTCGAACATTTAGAATGCCCCCTCGAAGACTTCGAATTCCCTTCTCGAAGACTTAGAACGCCCTCCTCGAAGACGTAGAACGCCCCCCTCGAAGACTTAGAACGCCCTCCTCGAAGACTTAGAATCCTTTCCAAGACTTAGAACGCCCCCTCGAACATTTAGAATGCCCCCTCGAAGACATAGAATTCCCTTCTCGAAGACTTAGAACGCCCTCCTCGAAGACGTAGAACACCCCCATTCGAAGACTTAGAACGCCCCCTCGAAGACTTAGAACGCGCCCTCGAAGACTTAGAATCCTTTCTAAGACTGAGAACGCCCCCTCGAACATTTAGAATGCCCCCTCGAACATTTAGAACATTTAGAACGCCCTCCTCGAAGACGTACAACGCCCCCCTCGAAGACTTAGAACGCCCCCCTCGAAGACTTAGAATCCTTTCGAAGACTTAGAACGCCCCCTCGAACATTTAGAATGCCCCCTCGAAGACATAGAATGCCCTTCTCGAAGACTTAGAAGGCCCTCCTCGAAGACGTAGAACGCCCCAATCGAAAAGACTTAGAACGGTCCCCTCGAAGACATAGAACGCCCCCCTCGAAGACTTTGATCGCCCCCTCGAAGAATTAGGTTGCCCCCTCGAAGACTTAGAATCCCTTCGAAGACTTACAATGTCCCCTCCCCCCTCCAAGACTTAGAACGCCCCCTCGAAGACTTAGAACGCCCCGCTCGAAGAATTAGAACGCCCCGCTCAAAGACTTAGAACGCCCACTCGAAGACTTGGAACGCCCCCTTCGAAGACTTAGAACGCCCCCTCGAAGACTTAGAATCCTTTCCAAGACTGAGAACGCCCCCTCGAACATTTAGAATGCCCCCTCGAAGACTTCGAATTCCCTTCTCGAAGACTTAGAACGCCCTCCTCGAAGACGTAGAACGCCCCCCTCGAAGACTTAGAACGCCCTCCTCGAAGACTTAGAATCCTTTCCAAGACTTAGAACGCCCCCTCGAACATTTAGAATGCCCCCTCGAAGACATAGAATTCCCTTCTCGAAGACTTAGAACGCCCTCCTCGAAGACGTAGAACGCCCCCATTCGAAGACTTAGAACGCCCCCTCGAAGACTTAGAACGGCCCCCTCGAAGACATAGAACGCCCCCCTCGAAGACTTAGAACGCCCCCTCGAAGACTTAGAACGCCCCGCTCGAAGACTTAGAACGCCCACTCGAAGACTTGGAACGCCCCCTTCGAAGACTTAGAACGCCCCCTCGAAGACTTAGAATCCTTTCCAAGACTGAGAACGCCCCCTCGAACATTTAGAATGCCCCCTCGAAAACTTCGAATTCCCTTCTCGAAGACTTAGCACGCCCCCTCGAAGTCTTAGAATGTCCACTTGCCCCCCAAGAAGACTTAGAACGCCCCCTGGAAGACTTAGAACGCCCCCGCGAAGACTTAGAACGCCCCCCTCGAAGACTTAGAACGCGCCCTCGAAGACTTAGAATCCTTTCTAAGACTGAGAACGCCCCCTCGAACATTTAGAATGCCCCCTCGAACATTTAGAACATTTAGAACGCCCTCCTCGAAGACGTACAACGCCCCCCTCGAAGACTTAGAACGCCCCCTTCGAAGACTTAGAACGCCCCCTCGAACATTTAGAATGCCCCCTCGAAGACTTCGAATTCCATTCTCGAAGACTTAGAACGCCCTCCTCGAAGACGTAGAACGCCCCCCTCGAAGACTTAGAACGCCCTCCTCGAAGACTTAGAATCCTTTCCAAGACTTAGAACGCCCCCTCGAACATTTAGAATGCCCCCTCGAAGACATAGAAATCCCTTCTCGAAGACTTAGAACGCCCTCCTCGAAGACGTAGAACGCCCCCATTCGAAGACTTAGAACGCCCCCTCGAAGACTTAGAACGGCCCCCTCGAAGACATAGAAGGCCCCCTCGAAGACTTAGATCGCCCCCTCGAAGACTTAGAACGCCCCGCTCGAAGACTTAGAACGCCCACTCGAAGACTTGGAACGCCCCCTTCGAAGACTTAGAACGCCCCCTCGAAGACTTAGAATCCTTTCCAAGACTGAGAACGCCCCCTCGAACATTTAGAATGCCCCCTCCAAAACTTCGAATTCCCTTCTCGAAGACTTAGAACGCCCTCCTCGAAGACGTAGAACGCCCCCACTCGAAGACTTAGAACGCCCCCCTCGAAGACTTAGAACGGCCCCCTCGAAGACATAGAACGCCCCCCTCGAAGACTTAGATCGCCCCCTCGAAGACTTAGAACGCCCCGCTCGAAGACTTAGAACGCCCCGCTCAAAGACTTAGAACGCCCACTCGAAGACTTGGAACGCCCCCTTCGAAGACTTAGAACGCCCCCTCGAACATTTAGAATGCCCCCTCGAAGACTTCGAATTCCCTTCTCGAAGACTTAGAACGCCCTCCTCGAAGACGTAGAACGCCCCCCTCGAAGACTTAGAACGCCCTCCTCGAAGACTTAGAATCCTTTCCAAGACTTAGAACGCCCCCTCGAACATTTAGAATGCCCCCTCGAAGACATAGAATTCCCTTCTCGAAGACTTAGAACGCCCTCCTCGAAGACGTAGAACGCCCCCATTCAAAGACTTAGAACGCCCCCTCGAAGACTTAGAACGGCCCCCTCGAAGACATAGAAGGCCCCCTCGAAGACTTAGATCGCCCCCTCGAAGACTTAGAACGCCCCGCTCGAAGACTTAGAACGCCCACTCGAAGACTTGGAACGCCCCCTTCGAAGACTTAGAACGCCCCCTCGAAGACTTAGAATCCTTTCCAAGACTGAGAACGCCCCCTCGAACATTTAGAATGCCCCCTCGAAAACTTCGAATTCCCTTCTCGAAGACTTAGCACGCCCCCTCGAAGTCTTAGAATGTCCACTTGCCCCACAAGAAGACTTAGAACGCCCCCTGGAAGACTTAGAACGCCCCCGCGAAGACTTAGCACGCCCCCCTCGAAGACTTACAACGCGCGCTCGAAGACTTAGAATCCTTTCTAAGACTGAGAACGCCCCCTCGAACATTTAGAATGCCCCCTCGAACATTTAGAACATTTAGAACGCCCTCTTCGAAGACGTACAACGCCCCCCTCGAAGACTTAGAACGCCCCCCTCGAAGACTTAGAATCCTTTCGAAGACTTAAAACGCCCCCTCGAACATTTAGAATGCCCCCTCGAAGACATAGAATGCCCTTCTCGAAGACTTAGAAGGCCCTCCTCGAAGACGTAGAACGCCCCAATCGAAAAGACTTAGAACGGCCCCCTCGAAGACATAGAACGCCCCCCTCGAAGACTTTGATCGCCCCCTCGAAGAATTAGGTTGCCCCCTCGAAGACTTAGAATCCCTTCGAAGACTTACAATGTCCCCTCCCCCCTCCAAGACTTAGAACGCCCCCTCCGAAGACTTAGAACGCCCCCCGAAGTCTTAGAACGCCACCCTCCAAGACTTAGAACGACCCTCTCGAAGACTTAGATCGCCCCCTCGAAGACTTAGAACGCCCCTCCCGAAGACTTAGAACGCCCCCTCGAAGACTTGGAACGCCCCCTTCGGAGACTTAGAACGTCCCCGCGCAGACTTAGAACACCCCCCTCGAAGACTTAGAACGCCCCCTCGAAGACTTAGAATCCTTTCCAAGACTTAGAACGCCCCCTCGAACATTTAGAATGCCCCCTCGAAGACTTCGAATTCCCTTCTCGAAGACTTAGAACGCCCTCCTCGAAGACGTAGAACGCCCCCCCTCGAAGACTTAGAACGCCCCCCTCGAAGACTTGGAACGCCCCCTTCGGAGACTTAGAACGTCCCCGCGAAGACTTAGAACGCCCCCCTCGAAGACTTAGAACGTCCCCTCGAACATTTAGAATGCCCCCTCGAAGACTTCGAATTCCCTTCTCGAAGACTTAGAAAGCCCCCCTCGAAGACTTAGAACGCCCCCCTCGAAGACTTAGAACGGCCCCCTCGAAGACATAGAACGCCTCCCTCGAAGACTTAGAACGCCCCCTCGAACATTTAGAATGCCCCCTCGAAGACTTCGAATTCCCTTCTCGAAGACTTAGAACGCCCTCCTCGAAGACGTAGAACGCCCTCCTCGAAGACCTAGAATCCTTTCCAAGACTTACAACGCCCCCTCGAACATTTAGAATGCCCCCTCGAAGACATAGAATTCCCTTCTCGAAGACTTAGAACGCCCTCCTCGAAGACGTAGAACGCCCCCACTCGAAGACTTAGAACGCCCCCCTCGAAGACTTAGAACGGCCCCCTCGAAGACATAGAACGCCCCCCTCGAAGACTTAGATTGCCCCCTCGAAGACTTAAAACGCCCCGCTCGAAGACTTAGAACGCCCACTCGAAGACTTGGAACGCCCCCTTCGAAGACTTAGAACGCCCCCTCGAACATTTAGAATGCCCCCTCGAAGACTTCGAATTCCATTCTCGAAGACTTAGCACGCCCCCTCGAAGTCTTAGAATGTCCACTTGCCCCCCAAGAAGACTTAGAACGCCCCCTGGAAGACTTAGAACGCCCCCGCGAAGACTTAGAACGCCCCCCTCGAAGACTTAGAACGCGCCCTCGAAGACTTAGAATCCTTTCTAAGATTGAGAACGCCCCCTCGAACATTTAGAATGCCCCCTCGAACATTTAGAACATTTAGAACGCCCTCCTCGAAGACGTACAACGCCCCCCTCGAAGACTTAGAACGCCCCCTTCGAAGACTTAGAACGCCCCCTCGAACATTTAGAATGCCCCCTCGAAGACTTCGAATTCCATTCTCGAAGACTTAGAACGCCCTCCTCGAAGACGTAGAACGCCCCCCTCGAAGACTTAGAACGCCCTCCTCGAAGACTTAGAATCCTTTCCAAGACTTAGAACGCCCCCTCGAACATTTAGAATGCCCCCTCGAAGACATAGAATTCCCTTCTCGAAGACTTAGAACGCCCTCCTCGAAGACGTAGAACGCCCCCATTCGAAGACTTAGAACGCCCCCTCGAAGACTTAGAACGGCCCCCTCGAAGACATAGAAGGCCCCCTCGAAGACTTAGATCGCCCCCTCGAAGACTTAGAACGCCCCGCTCGAAGACTTAGAACGCCCACTCGAAGACTTGGAACGCCCCCTTCGAAGACTTAGAACGCCCCCTCGAAGACTTAGAATCCTTTCCAAGACTGAGAACGCCCCCTCGAACATTTAGAATGCCCCCTCCAAAACTTCGAATTCCCTTCTCGAAGACTTAGAACGCCCTCCTCGAAGACGTAGAACGCCCCCACTCGAAGACTTAGAACGCCCCCCTCGAAGACTTAGAACGGCCCCCTCGAAGACATAGAACGCCCCCCTCGAAGACTTAGATCGCCCCCTCGAAGACTTAGAACGCCCCGCTCGAAGACTTAGAACGCCCCGCTCAAAGACTTAGAACGCCCACTCGAAGACTTGGAACGCCCCCTTCGAAGACTTAGAACGCCCCCTCGAACATTTAGAATGCCCCCTCGAAGACTTCGAATTCCCTTCTCGAAGACTTAGAACGCCCTCCTCGAAGACGTAGAACGCCCCCCTCGAAGACTTAGAACGCCCTCCTCGAAGACTTAGAATCCTTTCCAAGACTTAGAACGCCCCCTCGAACATTTAGAATGCCCCCTCGAAGACATAGAATTCCCTTCTCGAAGACTTAGAACGCCCTCCTCGAAGACGTAGAACGCCCCCATTCAAAGACTTAGAACGCCCCCTCGAAGACTTAGAACGGCCCCCTCGAAGACATAGAAGGCCCCCTCGAAGACTTAGATCGCCCCCTCGAAGACTTAGAACGCCCCGCTCGAAGACTTAGAACGCCCACTCGAAGACTTGGAACGCCCCCTTCGAAGACTTAGAACGCCCCCTCGAAGACTTAGAATCCTTTCCAAGACTGAGAACGCCCCCTCGAACATTTAGAATGCCCCCTCGAAAACTTCGAATTCCCTTCTCGAAGACTTAGCACGCCCCCTCGAAGTCTTAGAATGTCCACTTGCCCCACAAGAAGACTTAGAACGCCCCCTGGAAGACTTAGAACGCCCCCGCGAAGACTTAGCACGCCCCCCTCGAAGACTTACAACGCGCGCTCGAAGACTTAGAATCCTTTCTAAGACTGAGAACGCCCCCTCGAACATTTAGAATGCCCCCTCGAACATTTAGAACATTTAGAACGCCCTCTTCGAAGACGTACAACGCCCCCCTCGAAGACTTAGAACGCCCCCCTCGAAGACTTAGAATCCTTTCGAAGACTTAAAACGCCCCCTCGAACATTTAGAATGCCCCCTCGAAGACATAGAATGCCCTTCTGGAAGACTTAGAAGGCCCTCCTCGAAGACGTAGAACGCCCCAATCGAAAAGACTTAGAACGGCCCCCTCGAAGACATAGAACGCCCCCCTCGAAGACTTTGATCGCCCCCTCGAAGAATTAGGTTGCCCCCTCGAAGACTTAGAATCCCTTCGAAGACTTACAATGTCCCCTCCCCCCTCCAAGACTTAGAACGCCCCCTCCGAAGACTTAGAACGCCCCCCGAAGTCTTAGAACGCCACCCTCCAAGACTTAGAACGACCCTCTCGAAGACTTAGATCGCCCCCTCGAAGACTTAGAACGCCCCTCCCGAAGACTTAGAACGCCCCCTCGAAGACTTGGAACGCCCCCTTCGGAGACTTAGAACGTCCCCGCGCAGACTTAGAACACCCCCCTCGAAGACTTAGAACGCCCCCTCGAAGACTTAGAATCCTTTCCAAGACTTAGAACGCCCCCTCGAACATTTAGAATGCCCCCTCGAAGACTTCGAATTCCCTTCTCGAAGACTTAGAACGCCCTCCTCGAAGACGTAGAACGCCCCCCCTCGAAGACTTAGAACGCCCCCCTCGAAGACTTGGAACGCCCCCTTCGGAGACTTAGAACGTCCCCGCGAAGACTTAGAACGCCCCCCTCGAAGACTTAGAACGCCCCCTCGAACATTTAGAATGCCCCCTCGAAGACTTCGAATTCCCTTCTCGAAGACTTAGAAAGCCCCCCTCGAAGACTTAGAACGCCCCCCTCGAAGACTTAGAACGGCCCCCTCGAAGACATAGAACGCCTCCCTCGAAGACTTAGAACGCCCCCTCGAACATTTAGAATGCCCCCTCGAAGACTTCGAATTCCCTTCTCGAAGACTTAGAACGCCCTCCTCGAAGACGTAGAACGCCCTCCTCGAAGACCTAGAATCCTTTCCAAGACTTACAACGCCCCCTCGAACATTTAGAATGCCCCCTCGAAGACATAGAATTCCCTTCTCGAAGACTTAGAACGCCCTCCTCGAAGACGTAGAACGCCCCCACTCGAAGACTTAGAACGCCCCCCTCGAAGACTTAGAACGGCCCCCTCGAAGACATAGAACGCCCCCCTCGAAGACTTAGATTGCCCCCTCGAAGACTTAAAACGCCCCGCTCGAAGACTTAGAACGCCCACTCGAAGACTTGGAACGCCCCCTTCGAAGACTTAGAACGCCCCCTCGAACATTTAGAATGCCCCCTCGAAGACTTCGAATTCCATTCTCGAAGACTTAGCACGCCCCCTCGAAGTCTTAGAATGTCCACTTGCCCCCCAAGAAGACTTAGAACGCCCCCTGGAAGACTTAGAACGCCCCCGCGAAGACTTAGAACGCCCCCCTCGAAGACTTAGAACGCGCCCTCGAAGACTTAGAATCCTTTCTAAGATTGAGAACGCCCCCTCGAACATTTAGAATGCCCCCTCGAACATTTAGAACATTTAGAACGCCCTCCTCGAAGACGTACAACGCCCCCCTCGAAGACTTAGAACGCCCCCTTCGAAGACTTAGAACGCCCCCTCGAACATTTAGAATGCCCCCTCGAAGACTTCGAATTCCATTCTCGAAGACTTAGAACGCCCTCCTCGAAGACGTAGAACGCCCCCCTCGAAGACTTAGAACGCCCTCCTCGAAGACTTAGAATCCTTTCCAAGACTTAGAACGCCCCCTCGAACATTTAGAATGCCCCCTCGAAGACATAGAATTCCCTTCTCGAAGACTTAGAACGCCCTCCTCGAAGACGTAGAACGCCCCCATTCGAAGACTTAGAACGCCCCCTCGAAGACTTAGAACGGCCCCCTCGAAGACATAGAAGGCCCCCTCGAAGACTTAGATCGCCCCCTCGAAGACTTAGAACGCCCCGCTCGAAGACTTAGAACGCCCACTCGAAGACTTGGAACGCCCCCTTCGAAGACTTAGAACGCCCCCTCGAAGACTTAGAATCCTTTCCAAGACTGAGAACGCCCCCTCGAACATTTAGAATGCCCCCTCCAAAACTTCGAATTCCCTTCTCGAAGACTTAGAACGCCCTCCTCGAAGACGTAGAACGCCCCCACTCGAAGACTTAGAACGCCCCCCTCAAAGACTTAGAACGGCCCCCTCGAAGACATAGAACGCCCCCCTCGAAGACTTAGATCGCCCCCTCGAAGACTTAGAACGCCCCGCTCGAAGACTTAGAACGCCCCGCTCAAAGACTTAGAACGCCCACTCGAAGACTTGGAACGCCCCCTTCGAAGACTTAGAACGCCCCCTCGAACATTTAGAATGCCCCCTCGAAGACTTCGAATTCCCTTCTCGAAGACTTAGAACGCCCTCCTCGAAGACGTAGAACGCCCCCCTCGAAGACTTAGAACGCCCTCCTCGAAGACTTAGAATCCTTTCCAAGACTTAGAACGCCCCCTCGAACATTTAGAATGCCCCCTCGAAGACATAGAATTCCCTTCTCGAAGACTTAGAACGCCCTCCTCGAAGACGTAGAACGCCCCCATTCAAAGACTTAGAACGCCCCCTCGAAGACTTAGAACGGCCCCCTCGAAGACATAGAAGGCCCCCTCGAAGACTTAGATCGCCCCCTCGAAGACTTAGAACGCCCCGCTCGAAGACTTAGAACGCCCACTCGAAGACTTGGAACGCCCCCTTCGAAGACTTAGAACGCCCCCTCGAAGACTTAGAATCCTTTCCAAGACTGAGAACGCCCCCTCGAACATTTAGAATGCCCCCTCGAAAACTTCGAATTCCCTTCTCGAAGACTTAGCACGCCCCCTCGAAGTCTTAGAATGTCCACTTGCCCCACAAGAAGACTTAGAACGCCCCCTGGAAGACTTAGAACGCCCCCGCGAAGACTTAGCACGCCCCCCTCGAAGACTTACAACGCGCGCTCGAAGACTTAGAATCCTTTCTAAGACTGAGAACGCCCCCTCGAACATTTAGAATGCCCCCTCGAACATTTAGAACATTTAGAACGCCCTCTTCGAAGACGTACAACGCCCCCCTCGAAGACTTAGAACGCCCCCCTCGAAGACTTAGAATCCTTTCGAAGACTTAAAACGCCCCCTCGAACATTTAGAATGCCCCCTCGAAGACATAGAATGCCCTTCTCGAAGACTTAGAAGGCCCTCCTCGAAGACGTAGAACGCCCCAATCGAAAAGACTTAGAACGGCCCCCTCGAAGACATAGAACGCCCCCCTCGAAGACTTTGATCGCCCCCTCGAAGAATTAGGTTGCCCCCTCGAAGACTTAGAATCCCTTCGAAGACTTACAATGTCCCCTCCCCCCTCCAAGACTTAGAACGCCCCCTCCGAAGACTTAGAACGCCCCCCGAAGTCTTAGAACGCCACCCTCCAAGACTTAGAACGACCCTCTCGAAGACTTAGATCGCCCCCTCGAAGACTTAGAACGCCCCTCCCGAAGACTTAGAACGCCCCCTCGAAGACTTGGAACGCCCCCTTCGGAGACTTAGAACGTCCCCGCGCAGACTTAGAACACCCCCCTCGAAGACTTAGAACGCCCCCTCGAAGACTTAGAATCCTTTCCAAGACTTAGAACGCCCCCTCGAACATTTAGAATGCCCCCTCGAAGACTTCGAATTCCCTTCTCGAAGACTTAGAACGCCCTCCTCGAAGACGTAGAACGCCCCCCCTCGAAGACTTAGAACGCCCCCCTCGAAGACTTGGAACGCCCCCTTCGGAGACTTAGAACGTCCCCGCGAAGACTTAGAACGCCCCCCTCGAAGACTTAGAACGCCCCCTCGAACATTTAGAATGCCCCCTCGAAGACTTCGAATTCCCTTCTCGAAGACTTAGAAAGCCCCCCTCGAAGACTTAGAACGCCCCCCTCGAAGACTTAGAACGGCCCCCTCGAAGACATAGAACGCCTCCCTCGAAGACTTAGAACGCCCCCTCGAACATTTAGAATGCCCCCTCGAAGACTTCGAATTCCCTTCTCGAAGACTTAGAACGCCCTCCTCGAAGACGTAGAACGCCCTCCTCGAAGACCTAGAATCCTTTCCAAGACTTACAACGCCCCCTCGAACATTTAGAATGCCCCCTCGAAGACATAGAATTCCCTTCTCGAAGACTTAGAACGCCCTCCTCGAAGACGTAGAACGCCCCCACTCGAAGACTTAGAACGCCCCCCTCGAAGACTTAGAACGGCCCCCTCGAAGACATAGAACGCCCCCCTCGAAGACTTAGATTGCCCCCTCGAAGACTTAAAACGCCCCGCTCGAAGACTTAGAACGCCCACTCGAAGACTTGGAACGCCCCCTTCGAAGACTTAGAACGCCCCCTCGAACATTTAGAATGCCCCCTCGAAGACTTCGAATTCCATTCTCGAAGACTTAGCACGCCCCCTCGAAGTCTTAGAATGTCCACTTGCCCCCCAAGAAGACTTAGAACGCCCCCTGGAAGACTTAGAACGCCCCCGCGAAGACTTAGAACGCCCCCCTCGAAGACTTAGAACGCGCCCTCGAAGACTTAGAATCCTTTCTAAGATTGAGAACGCCCCCTCGAACATTTAGAATGCCCCCTCGAACATTTAGAACATTTAGAACGCCCTCCTCGAAGACGTACAACGCCCCCCTCGAAGACTTAGAACGCCCCCTTCGAAGACTTAGAACGCCCCCTCGAACATTTAGAATGCCCCCTCGAAGACTTCGAATTCCATTCTCGAAGACTTAGAACGCCCTCCTCGAAGACGTAGAACGCCCCCCTCGAAGACTTAGAACGCCCTCCTCGAAGACTTAGAATCCTTTCCAAGACTTAGAACGCCCCCTCGAACATTTAGAATGCCCCCTCGAAGACATAGAATTCCCTTCTCGAAGACTTAGAACGCCCTCCTCGAAGACGTAGAACGCCCCCATTCGAAGACTTAGAACGCCCCCTCGAAGACTTAGAACGGCCCCCTCGAAGACATAGAAGGCCCCCTCGAAGACTTAGATCGCCCCCTCGAAGACTTAGAACGCCCCGCTCGAAGACTTAGAACGCCCACTCGAAGACTTGGAACGCCCCCTTCGAAGACTTAGAACGCCCCCTCGAAGACTTAGAATCCTTTCCAAGACTGAGAACGCCCCCTCGAACATTTAGAATGCCCCCTCCAAAACTTCGAATTCCCTTCTCGAAGACTTAGAACGCCCTCCTCGAAGACGTAGAACGCCCCCACTCGAAGACTTAGAACGCCCCCCTCAAAGACTTAGAACGGCCCCCTCGAAGACATAGAACGCCCCCCTCGAAGACTTAGATCGCCCCCTCGAAGACTTAGAACGCCCCGCTCGAAGACTTAGAACGCCCCGCTCAAAGACTTAGAACGCCCACTCGAAGACTTGGAACGCCCCCTTCGAAGACTTAGAACGCCCCCTCGAACATTTAGAATGCCCCCTCGAAGACTTCGAATTCCCTTCTCGAAGACTTAGAACGCCCTCCTCGAAGACGTAGAACGCCCCCCTCGAAGACTTAGAACGCCCTCCTCGAAGACTTAGAATCCTTTCCAAGACTTAGAACGCCCCCTCGAACATTTAGAATGCCCCCTCGAAGACATAGAATTCCCTTCTCGAAGACTTAGAACGCCCTCCTCGAAGACGTAGAACGCCCCCATTCAAAGACTTAGAACGCCCCCTCGAAGACTTAGAACGGCCCCCTCGAAGACATAGAAGGCCCCCTCGAAGACTTAGATCGCCCCCTCGAAGACTTAGAACGCCCCGCTCGAAGACTTAGAACGCCCACTCGAAGACTTGGAACGCCCCCTTCGAAGACTTAGAACGCCCCCTCGAAGACTTAGAATCCTTTCCAAGACTGAGAACGCCCCCTCGAACATTTAGAATGCCCCCTCGAAAACTTCGAATTCCCTTCTCGAAGACTTAGCACGCCCCCTCGAAGTCTTAGAATGTCCACTTGCCCCACAAGAAGACTTAGAACGCCCCCTGGAAGACTTAGAACGCCCCCGCGAAGACTTAGCACGCCCCCCTCGAAGACTTACAACGCGCGCTCGAAGACTTAGAATCCTTTCTAAGACTGAGAACGCCCCCTCGAACATTTAGAATGCCCCCTCGAACATTTAGAACATTTAGAACGCCCTCTTCGAAGACGTACAACGCCCCCCTCGAAGACTTAGAACGCCCCCCTCGAAGACTTAGAATCCTTTCGAAGACTTAAAACGCCCCCTCGAACATTTAGAATGCCCCCTCGAAGACATAGAATGCCCTTCTCGAAGACTTAGAAGGCCCTCCTCGAAGACGTAGAACGCCCCAATCGAAAAGACTTAGAACGGCCCCCTCGAAGACATAGAACGCCCCCCTCGAAGACTTTGATCGCCCCCTCGAAGAATTAGGTTGCCCCCTCGAAGACTTAGAATCCCTTCGAAGACTTACAATGTCCCCTCCCCCCTCCAAGACTTAGAACGCCCCCTCCGAAGACTTAGAACGCCCCCCGAAGTCTTAGAACGCCACCCTCCAAGACTTAGAACGACCCTCTCGAAGACTTAGATCGCCCCCTCGAAGACTTAGAACGCCCCTCCCGAAGACTTAGAACGCCCCCTCGAAGACTTGGAACGCCCCCTTCGGAGACTTAGAACGTCCCCGCGCAGACTTAGAACACCCCCCTCGAAGACTTAGAACGCCCCCTCGAAGACTTAGAATCCTTTCCAAGACTTAGAACGCCCCCTCGAACATTTAGAATGCCCCCTCGAAGACTTCGAATTCCCTTCTCGAAGACTTAGAACGCCCTCCTCGAAGACGTAGAACGCCCCCCCTCGAAGACTTAGAACGCCCCCCTCGAAGACTTGGAACGCCCCCTTCGGAGACTTAGAACGTCCCCGCGAAGACTTAGAACGCCCCCCTCGAAGACTTAGAACGCCCCCTCGAACATTTAGAATGCCCCCTCGAAGACTTCGAATTCCCTTCTCGAAGACTTAGAAAGCCCCCCTCGAAGACTTAGAACGCCCCCCTCGAAGACTTAGAACGGCCCCCTCGAAGACATAGAACGCCTCCCTCGAAGACTTAGAACGCCCCCTCGAACATTTAGAATGCCCCCTCGAAGACTTCGAATTCCCTTCTCGAAGACTTAGAACGCCCTCCTCGAAGACGTAGAACGCCCCCACTCGAAGACTTAGAACGCCCCCCTCGAAGACTTAGAACGGCCCCCTCGAAGACATAGAACGCCCCCCTCGAAGACTTAGATTGCCCCCTCGAAGACTTAAAACGCCCCGCTCGAAGACTTAGAACGCCCACTCGAAGACTTGGAACGCCCCCTTCGAAGACTTAGAACGCCCCCTCGAACATTTAGAATGCCCCCTCGAAGACTTCGAATTCCATTCTCGAAGACTTAGAACGCCCTCCTCGAAGACGTAGAACGCCCCCCTCGAAGACTTAGAACGCCCTCCTCGAAGACTTAGAATCCTTTCCAAGACTTAGAACGCCCCCTCGAACATTTAGAATGCCCCCTCGAAGACATAGAATTCCCTTCTCGAAGACTTAGAACGCCCTCCTCGAAGACGTAGAACGCCCCCATTCGAAGACTTAGAACGCCCCCTCGAAGACTTAGAACGGCCCCCTCGAAGACATAGAAGGCCCCCTCGAAGACTTAGATCGCCCCCTCGAAGACTTAGAACGCCCCGCTCGAAGACTTAGAACGCCCACTCGAAGACTTGGAACGCCCCCTTCGAAGACTTAGAACGCCCCCTCGAAGACTTAGAATCCTTTCAAAGACTGAGAACGCCCCCTCGAACATTTAGAATGCCCCCTCGAAAACTTCGAATTCCCTTCTCGAAGACTTAGCACGCCCCCTCGAAGTCTTAGAATGTCCACTTGCCCCCAAGAAGACTTAGAACGCCCCCTGGAAGACTTAGAACGCCCCCGCGAAGACTTAGCACGCCCCCCTCGAAGACTTAGAACGCGCGCTCGAAGACTTAGAATCCTTTCTAAGACTGAGAACGCCCCCTCGAACATTTAGAATGCCCCCTCGAACATTTAGAACATTTAGAACGCCCTCCTCGAAGACGTACAACGCCCCCCTCGAAGACTTAGAACGCCCCCCTCGAAGACTTAGAATCCTTTCCAAGACTTAGAACGCCCCCTCGAACATTTAGAATGCCCCCTCGAAGACTTCGAATTCCCTTCTCGAAGACTTAGAACGCCCTCCTCGAAGACGTAGAACGCCCCCCCTCGAAGACTTAGAACGCCCCCCTCGAAGACTTAGAACGGCCCCCTCGAAGACATAGAACGCCCCACTCGAAGACTTAGATCGCCCCCTCGAACACTTAGAACGTCCCGCTCGAAGACCTAGAACGCCCCGCTCGAAGACTTAGAACGCCCACTCGAAGACTTGGAACGCCCCCTTCGAAGACTTAGAACGCCCCCTCGAAGACTTAGAACGCCCACTCGAAGACTTGGAACGCCCCCTTCGAAGACTTAGAACGCCCCGTCGAAGACAGAATCCTTTCCAAGACTGAGAACGCCCCTCGAAGTCTTAGAATGTCCCCTTGCCCCCCAAGAAGACTTTGAACGTCCCCTGGAAGACTTAGAATGCCCCCGCGAAGACATAGAACGCCTCCCTCGAAGACTTAGAACGCCCCCTCGAACATTTAGAATGCCCCCTCGAAGACTTCGAATTCCCTTCTCGAAGACTTAGAACGCCCTCCTCGAAGACGTAGAACGCCCTCCTCGAAGACCTAGAATCCTTTCCAAGACTTACAACGCCCCCTCGAACATTTAGAATGCACCCTCGAAGACATAGAATTCCCTTCTCGAAGACTTAGAACGCCCTCCTCGAAGACGTAGAACGCCCCCACTCGAAGACTTAGAACGCCCCCCTCGAAGACTTAGAACGGCACCCTCGAAGACATAGAACGCCCCCCTCGAAGACTTAGATCGCCCCCTCGAAGACTTAGAACGCCCCGCTCGAAGACTTAGAACGCCTCGCTCAAAGACTTAGAACGCCCACTCGAAGATTTAGAACGCCCCCACGAAGACTTAGAACGCCCTCTCGAAGACTTAGAATCCTTTCCAAGACTTAGAACGCCCCCTCGAACATTTAGAATGCCCCCTCGAAGACTTCGAATTCCCTTCTCGAAGACTTCGAATTCCCTTCTCGAAGACTCAGAACGCCCTCCACGAAGACGTAGAACGCCCCCCCCCTCGAAGGCTTAGAACGCCCCCCCTCGAAGACTTAGAACGCCCCCCTCGAAGACTTAGAATCCTTTCCAAGACTTAGAACGCCCCCTCGAACATTTAGAATGCCCCCTCGAGGACATAGAATTCCCTTCTCGAAGACTTAGAACGCCCTCCTCGAAGACGTAGAAGGCCCGCACTCGAAGACTTAGAACGCCCCCCTCGAACACATAGAACGCCCCCCTCGAAGACTTGGAACGCCCCCTTCGAAGACTTAGAACGTCCCCGCGAAGACTTAGAACGCCACCCTCGAAGACTTAGCACGCCCCCTCGAAGTCTTTGAATGTACCCTTGCCCCCCAAGAAGACTTAGAACGCCCCCTGGAAGACTTAGAATGCCCCCGCGAAGACATAGAACGCCTCCCTCGAAGACTTAGAACGCCCCCTCGAACATTTAGAATGCCCCCTCGAAGACTTGGAATTCCCTTCTCGAAGACTTAGGACGCCCTCCTCGAAGACGTAGAACGCCCCCCTCGAAGACTTAGAACGCCTCCCTCGAAGACTTAGAACGGCCCCCTCGAAGACATAGAACGCCCCCCTCGAAGACTTAGATCGCCCCCTCGAAGACTTAGAACGCCCCGCTCGAAGACTTAGAACGCCCCGCTCGAAGACTTAGAACGCCCACTCGAAGACTTGGAACGCCCCCTTCGAAGACTTAGAACGCCCCGTCGAAGACAGAATCCTTTCCAAGAATGAGAACGCCCCTCGAAGTCTTAGAATGTCCCCTTGCCCCCCAAGAAGACTTTGAACGCCCCCTGGAAGACTTAGAATGCCCCCGCGAAGACATAGAACGCCTCCCTCGAAGACTTAGAACGCCCCCTCGAACATTTAGAATGCCCCCTCGAAGACTTCGAATTCCCTTCTCGAAGACTTAGAACGCCCTCCTCGAAGACGTAGAACGCCCTCCTCGAAGACCTAGAATCCTTTCCAAGACTTACAACGCCCCCTCGAACATTTAGAATGCCCCCTCGAAGACATAGAATTCCCTTCTCGAAGACTTAGAACGCCCTCCTCCAAGACGTAGAACGCCCCCACTCGAAGACTTAGAACGCCCCCCTCGAAGACTTAGAACGGCCCCCTCGAAGACATAGAACGCCCCCCTCGAAGACTTAGATCGCCCCCTCGAAGACTTAGAATGCCCCGCTCGAAGACTTAGAACGCCCCGCTCAAAGACTTAGAACGCCCACTCGAAGACTTGGAACGCCCCCTTCGAAGACTTAGAACGCCCCCTCGAAGACATAGAATCCTTTCCAAGACTGAGAACGCCCCCTCGAACATTTAGAATGCCCCCTCGAAGACTTCGAATTCCCTTCTCGAAGACTTAGAACGCCCTCCTCGAAGACGTAGAACGCCCCCCTCGAAGACTTAGAACGCCCTCCTCGAAGACTTAGAATCCTTTCCAAGACTTAGAACGCCCCCTCGAACATTTAGAATGCCCCCTCGAAGACATAGAATTCCCTTCTCGAAGACTTAGAACGCCCTCCTCGAAGACGTAGAACGCCCCCATTCGAAGACTTAGAACGCCCCCTCGAAGACTTAGAACGGCCCCCTCGAAGACATAGAACGCCCCCCTCGAAGACTTAGATCGCCCCCTCGAAGACTTAGAACGCCCCGCTCGAAGACTTAGAACGCCCACTCGAAGACTTGGAACGCCCCCTTCGAAGACTTAGAACGCCCCCTCGAAGACTTAGAACGCCCCCTCGAAGACTTAGAATCCTTTCCAAGACTGAGAACGCCCCCTCGAACATTTAGAATGCCCCCTCAAAAACTTCGAATTCCCTTCTCGAAGACTTAGCACGCCCCCTCGAAGTCTTAGAATGTCCACTTGCCCCCCAAGAAGACTTAGAACGCCCCCTGGAAGACTTAGAACGCCCCCGCGAAGACTTAGAACGCCCCCCTCGAAGACTTAGAACGCGCCCTCGAAGACTTAGAATCCTTTCTAAGACTGAGAACGCCCCCTCGAACATTTAGAATGCCCCCTCGAACATTTAGAACATTTAGAACGCCCTCCTCGAAGACGTACAACGCCCCCCTCGAAGACTTAGAACGCCCCCCCTCGAAGACTTAGAATCCTTTCGAAGACTTAGAACGCCCCCTCGAACATTTAGAATGCCCCCTCGAAGACATAGAATGCCCTTCTCGAAGACTTAGAAGGCCCTCCTCGAAGACGTAGAACGCCCCAATCGAAAAGACTTAGAACGGTCCCCTCGAAGACATAGAACGCCCCCCTCGAAGACTTTGATCGCCCCCTCGAAGAATTAGGTTGCCCCCTCGAAGACTTAGAATCCCTTCGAAGACTTACAATGTCCCCTCCCCCCTCCAAGACTTAGAACGCCCCCTCGAAGACTTAGAACGCCCCGCTCGAAGAATTAGAACGCCCCGCTCAAAGACTTAGAACGCCCACTCGAAGACTTGGAACGCCCCCTTCGAAGACTTAGAACGCCCCCTCGAAGACTTAGAATCCTTTCCAAGACTGAGAACGCCCCCTCGAACATTTAGAATGCCCCCTCGAAGACTTCGAATTCCCTTCTCGAAGACTTAGAACGCCCTCCTCGAAGACGTAGAACGCCCCCCTCGAAGACTTAGAACGCCCTCCTCGAAGACTTAGAATCCTTTCCAAGACTTAGAACGCCCCCTCGAACATTTAGAATGCCCCCTCGAAGACATAGAATTCCCTTCTCGAAGACTTAGAACGCCCTCCTCGAAGACGTAGAACACCCCCATTCGAAGACTTAGAACGCCCCCTCGAAGACTTAGAACGCGCCCTCGAAGACTTAGAATCCTTTCTAAGACTGAGAACGCCCCCTCGAACATTTAGAATGCCCCCTCGAACATTTAGAACATTTAGAACGCCCTCCTCGAAGACGTACAACGCCCCCCTCGAAGACTTAGAACGCCCCCCCTCGAAGACTTAGAATCCTTTCGAAGACTTAGAACGCCCCCTCGAACATTTAGAATGCCCCCTCGAAGACATAGAATGCCCTTCTCGAAGACTTAGAAGGCCCTCCTCGAAGACGTAGAACGCCCCAATCGAAAAGACTTAGAACGGTCCCCTCGAAGACATAGAACGCCCCCCTCGAAGACTTTGATCGCCCCCTCGAAGAATTAGGTTGCCCCCTCGAAGACTTAGAATCCCTTCGAAGACTTACAATGTCCCCTCCCCCCTCCAAGACTTAGAACGCCCCCTCGAAGACTTAGAACGCCCCGCTCGAAGAATTAGAACGCCCCGCTCAAAGACTTAGAACGCCCACTCGAAGACTTGGAACGCCCCCTTCGAAGACTTAGAACGCCCCCTCGAAGACTTAGAATCCTTTCCAAGACTGAGAACGCCCCCTCGAACATTTAGAATGCCCCCTCGAAGACTTCGAATTCCCTTCTCGAAGACTTAGAACGCCCTCCTCGAAGACGTAGAACGCCCCCCTCGAAGACTTAGAACGCCCTCCTCGAAGACTTAGAATCCTTTCCAAGACTTAGAACGCCCCCTCGAACATTTAGAATGCCCCCTCGAAGACATAGAATTCCCTTCTCGAAGACTTAGAACGCCCTCCTCGAAGACGTAGAACGCCCCCATTCGAAGACTTAGAACGCCCCCTCGAAGACTTAGAACGGCCCCCTCGAAGACATAGAACGCCCCCCTCGAAGACTTAGAACGCCCCCTCGAAGACTTAGAACGCCCCGCTCGAAGACTTAGAACGCCCACTCGAAGACTTGGAACGCCCCCTTCGAAGACTTAGAACGCCCCCTCGAAGACTTAGAATCCTTTCCAAGACTGAGAACGCCCCCTCGAACATTTAGAATGCCCCCTCGAAAACTTCGAATTCCCTTCTCGAAGACTTAGAACGCCCTCCTCGAAGACGTAGAACGCCCCCCTCGAAGACTTAGAACGCCCTCCTCGAAGACTTAGAATCCTTTCCAAGACTTAGAACGCCCCCTCGAACATTTAGAATGCCCCCTCGAAGACATAGAATTCCCTTCTCGAAGACTCAGAACGCCCTCCTCGAAGACGTAGAACGCCCCCATTCGAAGACTTAGAACGCCCCCTCGAAGACTTAGAACGGCCCCCTCGAAGACATAGAACGCCCCCCTCGAAGACTTAGATCGCCCCCTCGAAGACTTAGAACGCCCCGCTCGAAGACTTAGAACGCCCACTCGAAGACTTGGAACGCCCCCTTCGAAGACTTAGAACGCCCCCTCGAAGACTTAGAATCCTTTCCAAGACTGAGAACGCCCCCTCGAACATTTAGAATGCCCCCTCAAAAACTTCGAATTCCCTTCTCGAAGACTTAGCACGCCCCCTCGAAGTCTTAGAATGTCCACATGCCCCCCAAGAAGACTTAGAACGCCCCCTGGAAGACTTAGAACGCCCCCGCGAAGACTTAGAACGCCCCCCTCGAAGATTTAGAACGCGCCCTCGAAGACTTAGAATCCTTTCTAAGACTGAGAACGCCCCCTCGAACATTTAGAATGCCCCCTCGAACATTTAGAACATTTAGAACGCCCTCCTCGAAGACGTACAACGCCCCCCTCGAAGACTTAGAACGCCCCCCCTCGAAGACTTAGAATCCTTTCGAAGACTTAGAACGCCCCCTCGTACATTTAGAATGCCCCCTCGAAGACATAGAATGCCCTTCTCGAAGACTTAGAAGGCCCTCCTCGAAGACGTAGAACGCCCCAATCGAAAAGACTTAGAACGGTCCCCTCGAAGACATAGAACGCCCCCCTCGAAGACTTTGATCGCCCCCTCGAAGAATTAGGTTGCCCCCTCGAAGACTTAGAATCCCTTCGAAGACTTACAATGTCCCCTCCCCCCTCCAAGACTTAGAACGCCCCCTCGAAGACTTAGAACGCCCCGCTCGAAGAATTAGAACGCCCCGCTCAAAGACTTAGAACGCCCACTCGAAGACTTGGAACGCCCCCTTCGAAGACTTAGAACGCCCCCTCGAAGACTTAGAATCCTTTCCAAGACTGAGAACGCCCCCTCGAACATTTAGAATGCCCCCTCGAAGACTTCGAATTCCCTTCTCGAAGACTTAGAACGCCCTCCTCGAAGACGTAGAACGCCCCCCTCGAAGACTTAGAACGCCCTCCTCGAAGACGTAGAACGCCCCCCTCGAAGACTTAGAACGCCCTCCTCGAAGACTTAGAATCCTTTCCAAGACTTAGAACGCCCCCTCGAACATTTAGAATGCCCCCTCGAAGACATAGAATTCCCTTCTCGAAGACTTAGAACGCCCTCCTCGAAGACGTAGAACACCCCCATTCGAAGACTTAGAACGCCCCCTCGAAGACTTAGAACGCGCCCTCGAAGACTTAGAATCCTTTCTAAGACTGAGAACGCCCCCTCGAACATTTAGAATGCCCCCTCGAACATTTAGAACATTTAGAACGCCCTCCTCGAAGACGTACAACGCCCCCCTCGAAGACTTAGAACGCCCCCCCTCGAAGACTTAGAATCCTTTCGAAGACTTAGAACGCCCCCTCGAACATTTAGAATGCCCCCTCGAAGACATAGAATGCCCTTCTCGAAGACTTAGAAGGCCCTCCTCGAAGACGTAGAACGCCCCAATCGAAAAGACTTAGAACGGTCCCCTCGAAGACATAGAACGCCCCCCTCGAAGACTTTGATCGCCCCCTCGAAGAATTAGGTTGCCCCCTCGAAGACTTAGAATCCCTTCGAATACTTACAATGTCCCCTCCCCCCTCCAAGACATAGAACGCCCCCTCGAAGACTTAGAACGCCCCGCTCGAAGAATTAGAACGCCCCGCTCAAAGACTTAGAACGCCCACTCGAAGACTTGGAACGCCCCCTTCGAAGACTTAGAACGCCCCCTCGAAGACTTAGAATCCTTTCCAAGACTGAGAACGCCCCCTCGAACATTTAGAATGCCCCCTCGAAGACTTCGAATTCCCTTCTCGAAGACTTAGAACGCCCTCCTCGAAGACGTAGAACGCCCCCCTCGAAGACTTAGAACGCCCTCCTCGAAGACTTAGAATCCTTTCCAAGACTTAGAACGCCCCCTCGAACATTTAGAATGCCCCCTCGAAGACATAGAATTCCCTTCTCGAAGACTTAGAACGCCCTCCTCGAAGACGTAGAACGCCCCCATTCGAAGACTTAGAACGCCCCCTCGAAGACTTAGAACGGCCCCCTCGAAGACATAGAACGCCCCCCTCGAAGACTTAGAACGCCCCCTCGAAGACTTAGAACGCCCCGCTCGAAGACTTAGAACGCCCACTCGAAGACTTGGAACGCCCCCTTCGAAGACTTAGAACGCCCCCTCGAAGACTTAGAATCCTTTCCAAGACTGAGAACGCCCCCTCGAACATTTAGAATGCCCCCTCGAAAACTTCGAATTCCCTTCTCGAAGACTTAGCACGCCCCCTCGAAGTCTTAGAATGTCCACTTGCCCCCCAAGAAGACTTAGAACGCCCCCTGGAAGACTTAGAACGCCCCCGCGAAGACTTAGAACGCCCCCCTCGAAGACTTAGAACGCGCCCTCGAAGACTTAGAATCCTTTCTAAGACTGAGAACGCCCCCTCGAACATTTAGAATGCCCCCTCGAATATTTAGAACATTTAGAACGCCCTCCTCGAAGACG
The DNA here is from genome assembly GCF_044657685.1 of Stegodyphus dumicola. NCBI lineage: Eukaryota > Metazoa > Arthropoda > Arachnida > Araneae > Eresidae > Stegodyphus > Stegodyphus dumicola. Next base: position 64,055,936 of record NC_140778.1, on the reverse strand, counting down.
TACAACGCCCCCCTCGAAGACTTAGAACGCCCCCTTCGAAGACTTAGAACGCCCCCTCGAATATTTAGAATGCCCCCTCGAAGACTTCGAATTCCATTCTCGAAGACTTAGAACGCCCTCCTCGAAGACGTAGAACGCCCCCCTCGAAGACTTAGAACGCCCTCCTCGAAGACTTAGAATCCTTTCCAAGACTTAGAACGCCCCCTCGAACATTTAGAATGCCCCCTTGAAGACATAGAATTCCCTTCTCGAAGACTTAGAACGCCCTCCTCGAAGACGTAGAACGCCCCCATTCGAAGACTTAGAACGCCCCCTCGAAGACTTAGAACGGCCCCCTCGAAGACATAGAAGGCCCCCTCGAAGACTTAGATCGCCCCCTCGAAGACTTAGAACGCCCCGCTCGAAGACTTAGAACGCCCACTCGAAGACTTGGAACGCCCCCTTCGAAGACTTAGAACGCCCCCTCGAAGACTTAGAATCCTTTCCAAGACTGAGAACGCCCCCTCGAACATTTAGAATGCCCCCTCGAAAACTTCCAATTCCCTTCTCGAAGACTTAGAACGCCCTCCTCGAAGACGTAGAACGCCCCCACTCGAAGACTTAGAACGCCCCCCTCGAAGACTTAGAACGGCCCCCTCGAAGACATAGAACGCCCCCCTCGAAGACTTAGATCGCCCCCTCGAAGACTTAGAACGCCCCGCTCGAAGACTTAGAACGCCCCGCTCAAAGACTTAGAACGCCCACTCGAAGACTTGGAACGCCCCCTTCGAAGACTTAGAACGCCCCCTCGAACATTTAGAATGCCCCCTCGAAGACTTCGAATTCCCTTCTCGAAGACTTAGAACGCCCTCCTCGAAGACGTAGAACGCCCCCCTCGAAGACTTAGAACGCCCTCCTCGAAGACTTAGAATCCTTTCCAAGACTTAGAACGCCCCCTCGAACATTTAGAATGCCCCCTCGAAGACATAGAATTCCCTTCTCGAAGACTTAGAACGCCCTCCTCGAAGACGTAGAACGCCCCATTCAAAGACTTAGAACGCCCCCTCGAAGACTTAGAACGGCCCCCTCGAAGACATAGAAGGCCCCCTCGAAGACTTAGATCGCCCCCTCGAAGACTTAGAACGCCCCGCTCGAAGACTTAGAACGCCCACTCGAAGACTTGGAACGCCCCCTTCGAAGACTTAGAACGCCCCCTCGAAGACTTAGAATCCTTTCCAAGACTGAGAACGCCCCCTCGAACATTTAGAATGCCCCCTCGAAAACTTCGAATTCCCTTCTCGAAGACTTAGCACGCCCCCTCGAAGTCTTAGAATGTCCACTTGCCCCCCAAGAAGACTTAGAACGCCCCCTGGAAGACTTAGAACGCCCCCGCGAAGACTTAGCACGCCCCCCTCGAAGACTTACAACGCGCGCTCGAAGACTTAGAATCCTTTCTAAGACTGAGAACGACCCCTCGAACATTTAGAATGCCCCCTCGAACATTTAGAACATTTAGAACGCCCTCTTCGAAGACGTACAACGCCCCCCTCGAAGACTTAGAACGCCCCCCTCGAAGACTTAGAATCCTTTCGAAGACTTAAAACGCCCCCTCGAACATTTAGAATGCCCCCTCGAAGACATAGAATGCCCTTCTCGAAGACTTAGAAGGCCCTCCTCGAAGACGTAGAACGCCCCAATCGAAAAGACTTAGAACGGCCCCCTCGAAGACATAGAACGCCCCCCTCGAAGACTTTGATCGCCCCCTCGAAGAATTAGGTTGCCCCCTCGAAGACTTAGAATCCCTTCGAAGACTTACAATGTCCCCTCCCCCCTCCAAGACTTAGAACGCCCCCTCCGAAGACTTAGAACGCCCCCCGAAGTCTTAGAACGCCACCCTCCAAGACTTAGAACGACCCTCTCGAAGACTTAGATCGCCCCCTCGAAGACTTAGAACGCCCCTCCCGAAGACTTAGAACGCCCCCTCGAAGACTTGGAACGCCCCCTTCGGAGACTTAGAACGTCCCCGCGCAGACTTAGAACGCCCCCCTCGAAGACTTAGAACGCCCCCTCGAAGACTTAGAATCCTTTCCAAGACTTAGAACGCCCCCTCGAACATTTAGAATGCCCCCTCGAAGACTTCGAATTCCCTTCTCGAAGACTTAGAACGCCCTCCTCGAAGACGTAGAACGCCCCCCCTCGAAGACTTAGAACGCCCCCCTCGAAGACTTGGAACGCCCCCTTCGGAGACTTAGAACGTCCCCGCGAAGACTTAGAACGCCCCCCTCGAAGAGTTAGAACGCCCCCTCGAACATTTAGAATGCCCCCTCGAAGACTTCGAATTCCCTTCTCGAAGACTTAGAAAGCCCCCCTCGAAGACTTAGAACGCCCCCCTCGAAGACTTAGAACGGCCCCCTCGAAGACATAGAACGCCTCCCTCGAAGACTTAGAACGCCCCCTCGAACATTTAGAATGCCCCCTCGAAGACTTCGAATTCCCTTCTCGAAGACTTAGAACGCCCTCCTCGAAGACGTAGAACGCCCTCCTCGAAGACCTAGAATCCTTTCCAAGACTTACAACGCCCCCTCGAACATTTAGAATGCCCCCTCGAAGACATAGAATTCCCTTCTCGAAGACTTAGAACGCCCTCCTCGAAGACGTAGAACGCCCCCACTCGAAGACTTAGAACGCCCCCCTCGAAGACTTAGAACGGCCCCCTCGAAGACATAGAACGCCCCCCTCGAAGACTTAGATCGCCCCCTCGAAGACTTAAAACGCCCCGCTCGAAGACTTAGAACGCCCACTCGAAGACTTGGAACGCCCCCTTCGAAGACTTAGAACGCCCCCTCGAACATTTAGAATGCCCCCTCGAAGACTTCGAATTCCATTCTCGAAGACTTAGAACGCCCTCCTCGAAGACGTAGAACGCCCCCTCGAAGACTTAGAACGCCCTCCTCGAAGACTTAGAATCCTTTCCAAGACTTAGAACGCCCCCTCGAACATTTAGAATGCCCCCTCGAAGACATAGAATTCCCTTCTCGAAGACTTAGAACGCCCTCCTCGAAGACGTAGAACGCCCCCATTCGAAGACTTAGAACGCCCCCTCGAAGACTTAGAACGGCCCCCTCGAAGACATAGAAGGCCCCCTCGAAGACTTAGATCGCCCCCTCGAAGACTTAGAACGCCCCGCTCGAAGACTTAGAACGCCCACTCGAAGACTTGGAACGCCCCCTTCGAAGACTTAGAACGCCCCCTCGAAGACTTAGAATCCTTTCAAAGACTGAGAACGCCCCCTCGAACATTTAGAATGCCCCCTCGAAAACTTCGAATTCCCTTCTCGAAGACTTAGCACGCCCCCTCGAAGTCTTAGAATGTCCACTTGCCCCCCAAGAAGACTTAGAACGCCCCCTAGAAGACTTAGAACGCCCCCGCGAAGACTTAGCACGCCCCCCTCGAAGACTTAGAACGCGCGCTCGAAGACTTAGAATCCTTTCTAAGACTGAGAACGCCCCCTCGAACATTTAGAATGCCCCCTCGAACATTTAGAACATTTAGAACGCCCTCCTCGAAGACGTACAACGCCCCCCTCGAAGACTTAGAACGCCCCCCTCGAAGACTTAGAATCCTTTCCAAGACTTAGAACGCCCCCTCGAACATTTAGAATGCCCCCTCGAAGACTTCGAATTCCCTTCTCGAAGACTTAGAACGCCCTCCTCGAAGACGTAGAACGCCCCCCCTCGAAGACTTAGAACGCCCCCCTCGAAGACTTAGAACGGCCCCCTCGAAGACATAGAACGCCCCACTCGAAGACTTAGATCGCCCCCTCGAAGACTTAGAACGTCCCGCTCGAAGACCTAGAACGCCCCGCTCGAAGACTTAGAACGCCCACTCGAAGACTTGGAACGCCCCCTTCGAAGACTTAGAACGCCCCCTCGAAGACTTAGAACGCCCACTCGAAGACTTGGAACGCCCCCTTCGAAGACTTAGAACGCCCCGTCGAAGACAGAATCCTTTCCAAGACTGAGAACGCCCCTCGAAGTCTTAGAATGTCCCCTTGCCCCCCAAGAAGACTTTGAACGCCCCCTGCAAGACTTAGAATGCCCCCGCGAAGACATAGAACGCCTCCCTCGAAGACTTAGAACGCCCCCCTCGAACATTTAGAATGCCCCCTCGAAGACTTCGAATTCCCTTCTCGAAGACTTAGAACGCCCTCCTCGAAGACGTAGAACGCCCTCCTCGAAGACCTAGAATCCTTTCCAAGACTTACAACGCCCCCTCGAACATTTAGAATGCCCCCTCGAAGACATAGAATTCCCTTCTCGAAGACTTAGAACGCCCTCCTCGAAGACGTAGAACGCCCCCACTCGAAGACTTAGAACGCCCCCCTCGAAGACTTAGAACGGCACCCTCGAAGACATAGAACGCCCCCCTCGAAGACTTAGATCGCCCCCTCGAAGACTTAGAACGCCCCGCTCGAAGACTTAGAACGCCTCGCTCAAAGACTTAGAACGCCCACTCGAAGATTTAGAACGCCCCCACGAAGACTTAGAACGCCCTCTCGAAGACTTAGAATCCTTTCCAAGACTTAGAACGCCCCCTCGAACATTTAGAATGCCCCCTCGAAGACTTCGAATTCCCTTCTCGAAGACTTCGAATTCCCTTCTCGAAGACTCAGAACGCCCTCCACGAAGACGTAGAACGCCCCCCCCCCCTCGAAGGCTTAGAACGCCCCCCCTCGAAGACTTAGAACGCCCCCCTCGAAGACTTAGAATCCTTTCCAAGACTTAGAACGCCCCCCTCGAACATTTAGAATGCCCCCTCGAGGACATAGAATTCCCTTCTCGAAGACTTAGAACGCCCTCCTCGAAGACGTAGAAGGACCGCACTCGAAGACTTAGAACGCCCCCCTCGAACACATAGAACGCCCCCCTCGAAGACTTGGAACGCCCCCTTCGAAGACTTAGAACGTCCCCGCGAAGACTTAGAACGCCACCCTCGAAGACTTAGCACGCCCCCTCGAAGTCTTTGAATGTACCCTTGCCCCCCAAGAAGACTTAGAACGCCCCCTGGAAGACTTAGAATGCCCCCGCGAAGACATAGAACGCCTCCCTCGAAGACTTAGAACGCCCCCTCGAACATTTAGAATGCCCCCTCGAAGACTTGGAATTCCCTTCTCGAAGACTTAGGACGCCCTCCTCGAAGACGTAGAACGCCCCCCTCGAAGACTTAGAACGCCCTCCCTCGAAGACTTAGAACGGCCCCCTCGAAGACATAGAACGCCCCCCTCGAAGACTTAGATCGCCCCCTCGAAGACTTAGAACGCCCCGCTCGAAGACTTAGAACGCCCCGCTCGAAGACTTAGAACGCCCACTCGAAGACTTGGAACGCCCCCTTCGAAGACTTAGAACGCCCCGTCGAAAACAGAATCCTTTCCAAGAATGAGAACGCCCCCTCGAAGTCTTAGAATGTCCCCTTGCCCCCCAAGAAGACTTTGAACGCCCCCTCGAACATTTAGAATGCCCCCTCGAAGACTTCGAATTCCCTTCTCGAAGACTTAGAACGCCCTCCTCGAAGACTTAGAACGCCCTCCTCGAAGACTTAGAATCCTTTCCAAGACTTAGAACGCCCCCTCGAACATTTAGAATGCCCCCTCGAAGACATAGAATTTCCTTCTCGAAGACTTAGAACGCCCTCCTCGAAGACGTAGAACGCCCCCATTCGAAGACTTAGAACGCCCCCTCGAAGACTTAGAACGCGCCCTCGAAGACTTAGAATCCTTTCTAAGACTGAGAACGCCCCCTCGAACATTTAGAATGCCCCCTCGAACATTTAGAACATTTAGAACGCCCTCCTCGAAGACGTACAACGCCCCCCTCGAAGACTTAGAACGCCCCCCCTCGAAGACTTAGAATCCTTTCGAAGACTTAGAACGCCCCCTCGAACATTTAGAATGCCCCCTCGAAGACATAGAATGCCCTTCTCGAAGACTTAGAAGGCCCTCCTCGAAGACGTAGAACGCCCCAATCGAAAAGATTTAGAACGGTCCCCTCGAAGACATAGAACGCCCCCCCTCGAAGACTTTGATCGCCCCCTCGAAGAATTAGGTTGCCCCCTCGAAGACTTAGAATCCCTTCGAAGACTTACAATGTCCCCTCCCCCCTCCAAGACTTAGAACGCCCCCTCGAAGACTTAGAACGCCCCGCTCGAAGAATTAGAACGCCCCGCTCAAAGACTTAGAACGCCCACTCGAAGACTTGGAACGCCCCCTTCGAAGACTTAGAACGCCCCCTCGAAGACTTAGAATCCTTTCCAAGACTGAGAACGCCCCCTCGAACATTTAGAATGCCCCCTCGAAGACTTCGAATTCCCTTCTCGAAGACTTAGAACGCCCTCCTCGAAGACGTAGAACGCCCCCCTCGAAGACTTAGAACGCCCTCCTCGAAGACTTAGAATCCTTTCCAAGACTTAGAACGCCCCCTCGAACATTTAGAATGCCCCCTCGAAGACATAGAATTCCCTTCTCGAAGACTTAGAACGCCCTCCTCGAAGACGTAGAACGCCCCCATTCGAAGACTTAGAACGCCCCCTCGAAGACTTAGAACGGCCCCCTCGAAGACATAGAACGCCCCCCTCGAAGACTTAGAACGCCCCCTCGAAGACTTAGAACGCCCCGCTCGAAGACTTAGAACGCCCACTCGAAGACTTGGAACGCCCCCTTCGAAGACTTAGAACGCCCCCTCGAAGACTTAGAATCCTTTCCAAGACTGAGAACGCCCCCTCGAACATTTAGAATGCCCCCTCGAAAACTTCGAATTCCCTTCTCGAAGACTTAGCACGCCCCCTCGAAGTCTTAGAATGTCCACTTGCCCCCCAAGAAGACTTAGAACGCCCCCTGGAAGACTTAGAACGCCCCCGCGAAGACTTAGAACGCCCCCCTCGAAGACTTAGAACGCGCCCTCGAAGACTTAGAATCCTTTCTAAGACTGAGAACGCCCCCTCGAACATTTAGAATGCCCCCTCGAACATTTAGAACATTTAGAACGCCCTCCTCGAAGACGTACAACGCCCCCCTCGAAGACTTAGAACGCCCCCTTCGAAGACTTAGAACGCCCCCTCGAACATTTAGAATGCCCCCTCGAAGACTTCGAATTCCATTCTCGAAGACTTAGAACGCCCTCCTCGAAGACGTAGAACGCCCCCCTCGAAGACTTAGAACGCCCTCCTCGAAGACTTAGAATCCTTTCCAAGACTTAGAACGCCCCCTCGAACATTTAGAATGCCCCCTCGAAGACATAGAATTCTCTTCTCGAAGACTTAGAACGCCCTCCTCGAAGACGTAGAACGCCCCCATTCGAAGACTTAGAACGCCCCCTCGAAGACTTAGAACGGCCCCCTCGAGGACATAGAAGGCCCCCTCGAAGACTTAGATCGCCCCCTCGAAGACTTAGAACGCCCCGCTCGGAGACTTAGAACGCCCACTCGAAGACTTGGAACGCCCCCTTCGAAGACTTAGAACGCCCCCTCGAAGACTTAGAATCCTTTCCAAGACTGAGAACGCCCCCTCGAACATTTAGAATGCCCCCTCGAAAACTTCGAATTCCCTTCTCGAAGACTTAGCACGCCCCCTCGAAGTCTTAGAATGTCCACTTGCCCCCCAAGAAGACTTAGAACGCCCCCTGGAAGACTTAGAACGCCCCCGCGAAGACTTAGCACGCCCCCCTCGAAGACTTAGAACGCGCGCTCGAAGACTTAGAATCCTTTCTAAGACTGAGAACGCCCCCTCGAACATTTAGAATGCCCCCTCGAACATTTAGAACATTTAGAACGCCCTCCTCGAAGACGTACAACGCCCCCCTCGAAGACTTAGAACGCCCCCCTCGAAGACTTAGAATCCTTTCCAAGACTTAGAACGCCCCCTCGAACATTTAGAATGCCCCCTCGAAGACTTCGAATTCCCTTCTCGAAGACTTAGAACGCCCTCCTCGAAGACGTAGAACGCCCCCCCTCGAAGACTTAGAACGCCCCCCTCGAAGACTTAGAACGGCCCCCTCGAAGACATAGAACGCCCCACTCGAAGACTTAGATCGCCCCCTCGAAGACTTAGAACGTCCCGCTCGAAGACCTAGAACGCCCCGCTCGAAGACTTAGAACGCCCACTCGAAGACTTGGAACGCCCCCTTCGAAGACTTAGAACGCCCCCTCGAAGACTTAGAACGCCCACTCGAAGACTTGGAACGCCCCCTTCGAAGACTTAGAACGCCCCGTCGAAGACAGAATCCTTTCCAAGACTGAGAACGCCCCTCGAAGTCTTAGAATGTCCCCTTGCCCCCCAAGAAGACTTTGAACGCCCCCTGGAAGACTTAGAATGCCCCCGCGAAGACATAGAACGCCTCCCTCGAAGACTTAGAACGCCCCCTCGAACATTTAGAATGCCCCCTCGAAGACTTCGAATTCCCTTCTCGAAGACTTAGAACGCCCTCCTCGAAGACGTAGAACGCCCTCCTCGAAGACCTAGAATCCTTTCCAAGACTTACAACGCCCCCTCGAACATTTAGAATGCCCCCTCGAAGACATAGAATTCCCTTCTCGAAGACTTAGAACGCCCTCCTCGAAGACGTAGAACGCCCCCACTCGAAGACTTAGAACGCCCCCCTCGAAGACTTAGAACGGCACCCTCGAAGACATAGAACGCCCCCCTCGAAGACTTAGATCGCCCCCTCGAAGACTTAGAACGCCCCGCTCGAAGACTTAGAACGCCCCGCTCAAAGACTTAGAACGCCCACTCGAAGATTTAGAACGCCCCCACGAAGACTTAGAACGCCCTCTCGAAGACTTAGAATCCTTTCCAAGACTTAGAACGCCCCCTCGAAGATTTAGAATGCCCCCTCGAAGACTTCGAATTCCCTTCTCGAAGACTTCGAATTCCCTTCTCGAAGACTCAGAACGCCCTCCACGAAGACGTAGAACGCCCCCCCCTCGAAGGCTTAGAACGCCCCCCTCGAAGACTTAGAATCCTTTCCAAGACTTAGAACGCCCCCTCGAACATTTAGAATGCCCCCTCGAGGACATAGAATTCCCTTCTCGAAGACTTAGAACGCCCTCCTCGAAGACGTAGAAGGCCCGCACTCGAAGACTTAGAACGCCCCCCTCGAACACATAGAACGCCCCCTCGAAGACTTGGAACGCCCCCTTCGAAGACTTAGAACGTCCCCGCGAAGACTTAGAACGCCACCCTCGAAGACTTAGCACGCCCCCTCGAAGTCTTTGAATGTACCCTTGCCCCCCAAGAAGACTTAGAACGCCCCCTGGAAGACTTAGAATGCCCCCTCGAAGACTTGGAATTCCCTTCTCGAAGACTTAGGACGCCCTCCTCGAAGACGTAGAACGCCCCCCTCGAAGACTTAGAACGCCCTCCTCGCAGACTTAGAATCCTTTCCAAGGCTTAGAACGCCCCCTCGAACATTTAGAATGCCCCCTCGAAGACATAGAATTCCCTTCTCGAAGACTTAGAACGCCCTCCTCGAAGACGTAGAACGCCCCCATTCGAAGACTTAGAACGCCCCCTCGAAGACTTAGAACGGCCCCCTCGAAGACATAGAACGCCCCCCTCGAAGACTTAGATCGCCCCCTCGAAGACTTAGAACGCCCCGCTCGAAGACTTAGAACGCCCACTCGAAGACTTGGAACGCCCCCTTCGAAGACTTAGAACGCCCCCTCGAAGACTTAGAATCCTTTCCAAGACTGAGAACGCCCCCTCGAACATTTAGAATGCCCCCTCAAAAACTTCGAATTCCCTTCTCGAAGACTTAGCACGCCCCCTCGAAGTCTTAGAATGTCCACTTGCCCCCCAAGAAGACTTAGAACGCCCCCTGGAAGACTTAGAACGCCCCCGCGAAGACTTAGAACGCCCCCCTCGAAGACTTAGAACGCGCCCTCGAAGACTTAGAATCCTTTCTAAGACTGAGAACGCCCCCTCGAACATTTAGAATGCCCCCTCGAACATTTAGAACATTTAGAACGCCCTCCTCGAAGACGTACAACGCCCCCCTCGAAGACTTAGAACGCCCCCCCTCGAAGACTTAGAATCCTTTCGAAGACTTAGAACGCCCCCTCGAACATTTAGAATGCCCCCTCGAAGACATAGAATGCCCTTCTCGAAGACTTAGAAGGCCCTCCTCGAAGACGTAGAACGCCCCAATCGAAAAGACTTAGAACGGTCCCCTCGAAGACATAGAACGCCCCCCTCGAAGACTTTGATCGCCCCCTCGAAGAATTATGTTGCCCCCTCGAAGACTTAGAATCCCTTCGAAGACTTACAATGTCCCCTCCCCCCTCCAAGACTTAGAACGCCCCCTCGAAGACTTAGAACGCCCCGCTCGAAGAATTAGAACGCCCCGCTCAAAGACTTAGAACGCCCACTCGAAGACTTGGAACGCCCCCTTCGAAGACTTAGAACGCCCCCTCGAAGACTTAGAATCCTTTCCAAGACTGAGAACGCCCCCTCGAACATTTAGAATGCCCCCTCGAAGACTTCGAATTCCCTTCTCGAAGACTTAGAACGCCCTCCTCGAAGACGTAGAACGCCCCCCTCGAAGACTTAGAACGCCCTCCTCGAAGACTTAGAATCCTTTCCAAGACTTAGAACGCCCCCTCGAACATTTAGAATGCCCCCTCGAAGACATAGAATTCCCTTCTCGAAGACTTAGAACGCCCTCCTCGAAGACGTAGAACGCCCCCATTCGAAGACTTAGAACGCCCCCTCGAAGACTTAGAACGGCCCCCTCGAAGACATAGAACGCCCCCCTCGAAGACTTAGAACGCCCCCTCGAAGACTTAGAACGCCCCGCTCGAAGACTTAGAACGCCCACTCGAAGACTTGGAACGCCCCCTTCGAAGACTTAGAACGCCCCCTCGAAGACTTAGAATCCTTTCCAAGACTGAGAACGCCCCCTCGAACATTTAGAATGCCCCCTCGAAAACTTCGAATTCCCTTCTCGAAGACTTAGCACGCCCCCTCGAAGTCTTAGAATGTCCACTTGCCCCCCAAGAAGACTTAGAACGCCCCCTGGAAGACTTAGAACGCCCCCGCGAAGACTTAGAACGCCCCCCTCGAAGACTTAGAACGCGCCCTCGAAGACTTAGAATCCTTTCTAAGACTGAGAACGCCCCCTCGAACAATTTAGAATGCCCCCTCGAACATTTAGAACATTTAGAACGCCCTCCTCGAAGACGTACAACGCCCCCCTCGAAGACTTAGAACGCCCCCTTCGAAGACTTAGAACGCCCCCTCGAACATTTAGAATGCCCCCTCGAAGACTTCGAATTCCATTCTCGAAGACTTAGAACGCCCTCCTCGAAGACGTAGAACGCCCCCCTCGAAGACTTAGAACGCCCCGCTCGAAGACTTAGAACGCCCACTCGAAGACTTGGAACGCCCCCTTCGAAGACTTAGAACGCCCCCTCGAAGACTTAGAATCCTTTCCAAGACTGAGAACGCCCCCTCGAACATTTAGAATGCCCCCTCGAAAACTTCGAATTCCCTTCTCGAAGACTTAGCACGCCCCCTCGAAGTCTTAGAATGTCCACTTGCCCCCCAAGAAGACTTAGAACGCCCCCTGGAAGACTTAGAACGCCCCCGCGAAGACTTAGCACGCCCCCCTCGAAGACTTAGAACGCGCGCTCGAAGACTTAGAATCCTTTCTAAGACTGAGAACGCCCCCTCGAACATTTAGAATGCCCCCTCGAACATTTAGAACATTTAGAACGCCCTCCTCGAAGACGTACAACGCCCCCCTCGAAGACTTAGAACGCCCCCCTCGAAGACTTAGAATCCTTTCCAAGACTTAGAACGCCCCCTCGAACATTTAGAATGCCCCCTCGAAGACTTCGAATTCCCTTCTCGAAGACTTAGAACGCCCTCCTCGAAGACGTAGAACGCCCCCCCTCGAAGACTTAGAACGCCCCCCTCGAAGACTTAGAACGGCCCCCTCGAAGACATAGAACGCCCCACTCGAAGACTTAGATCGCCCCCTCGAAGACTTAGAACGTCCCGCTCGAAGACCTAGAACGCCCCGCTCGAAGACTTAGAACGCCCACTCGAAGACTTGGAACGCCCCCTTCGAAGACTTAGAACGCCCCCTCGAAGACTTAGAACGCCCACTCGAAGACTTGGAACGCCCCCTTCGAAGACTTAGAACGCCCCGTCGAAGACAGAATCCTTTCCAAGACTGAGAACGCCCCTCGAAGTCTTAGAATGTCCCCTTGCCCCCCAAGAAGACTTTGAACGCCCCCTGGAAGACTTAGAATGCCCCCGCGAAGACATAGAACGCCTCCCTCGAAGACTTAGAACGCCCCCTCGAACATTTAGAATGCCCCCTCGAAGACTTCGAATTCCCTTCTCGAAGACTTAGAACGCCCTCCTCGAAGACGTAGAACGCCCTCCTCGAAGACCTAGAATCCTTTCCAAGACTTACAACGCCCCCTCGAACATTTAGAATGCCCCCTCGAAGACATAGAATTCCCTTCTCGAAGACTTAGAACGCCCTCCTCGAAGACGTAGAACGCCCCCACTCGAAGACTTAGAACGCCCCCCTCGAAGACTTAGAACGGCACCCTCGAAGACATAGAACGCCCCCCTCGAAGACTTAGATCGCCCCCTCGAAGACTTAGAACGCCCCGCTCGAAGACTTAGAACGCCTCGCTCAAAGACTTAGAACGCCCACTCGAAGATTTAGAACGCCCCCACGAAGACTTAGAACGCCCTCTCGAAGACTTAGAATCCTTTCCAAGACTTAGAACGCCCCCTCGAACATTTAGAATGCCCCCTCGAAGACTTCGAATTCCCTTCTCGAAGACTTCGAATTCCCTTCTCGAAGACTCAGAACGCCCTCCACGAAGACGTAGAACGCCCCCCCCCTCGAAGGCTTAGAACGCCCCCCTCGAAGACTTAGAACGCCCCCCTCGAAGACTTAGAATCCTTTCCAAGACTTAGAACGCACCCTCGAACATTTAGAATGCCCCCTCGAGGACATAGAATTCCCTTCTCGAAGACTTAGAACGCCCTCCTCGAAGACGTAGAAGGCCCGCACTCGAAGACTTAGAACGCCCCCCTCGAACACATAGAACGCCCCCCTCGAAGACTTGGAACGCCCCCTTCGAAGACTTAGAACGTCCCCGCGAAGACTTAGAACGCCACCCTCGAAGACTTAGCACGCCCCCTCGAAGTCTTTGAATGTACCCTTGCCCCCCAAGAAGACTTAGAACGCCCCCTGGAAGACTTAGAATGCCCCCGCGAAGACATAGAACGCCTCCCTCGAAGACTTAGAACGCCCCCTCGAACATTTAGAATGCCCCCTCGAAGACTTGGAATTCCCTTCTCGAAGACTTAGGACGCCCTCCTCGAAGACGTAGAACGCCCCCCTCGAAGACTTAGAACGCCTCCCTCGAAGACTTAGAACGGCCCCCTCGAAGACATAGAACGCCCCCCTCGAAGACTTAGATCGCCCCCTCGAAGACTTAGAACGCCCCGCTCGAAGACTTAGAACGCCCCGCTCGAAGACTTAGAACGCCCACTCGAAGACTTGGAACGCCCCCTTCGAAGACTTAGAACGCCCCGTCGAAGACAGAATCCTTTCCAAGAATGAGAACGCCTCTCGAAGTCTTAGAATGTCCCCTTGCCCCCCAAGAATACTTTGAACGCCCCCTGGAAGACTTAGAATGCCCCCGCGAAGACATAGAACGCCTCCCTCGAAGACTTAGAACGCCCCCTCGAACATTTAGAATGCCCCCTCGAAGACTTCGAATTCCCTTCTCGAAGACTTAGAACGCCCTCCTCGAAGACGTAGAACGCCCTCCTCGAAGACCTAGAATCCTTTCCAAGACTTACAACGCCCCCTCGAACATTTAGAATGCCCCCTCGAAGACATAGAATTCCCTTCTCGAAGACTTAGAACGCCCTCCTCCAAGACGTAGAACGCCCCCACTCGAAGACTTAGAACGCCCCCCTCGAAGACTTAGAACGGCCCCCTCGAAGACATAGAACGCCCCCCTCGAAGACTTAGATCGCCCCCTCGAAGACTTAGAATGCCCCGCTCGAAGACTTAGAACGCCCCGCTCAAAGACTTAGAACGCCCACTCGAAGACTTGGAACGCCCCCTTCGAAGACTTAGAACGCCCCCTCGAAGACTTAGAATCCTTTCCAAGACTGAGAACGCCCCCTCGAACATTTAGAATGCCCCCTCGAAGACTTCGAATTCCCTTCTCGAAGACTTAGAACGCCCTCCTCGAAGACGTAGAACGCCCCCCTCGAAGACTTAGAACGCCCTCCTCGAAGACTTAGAATCCTTTCCAAGACTTAGAACGCCCCCTCGAACATTTAGAATGCCCCCTCGAAGACATAGAATTCCCTTCTCGAAGACTTAGAACGCCCTCCTCGAAGACGTAGAACGCCCCCATTCGAAGACTTAGAACGCCCCCTCGAAGACTTAGAACGGCCCCCTCGAAGACATAGAACGCCCCCCTCGAAGACTTAGAACGCCCCCTCGAAGACTTAGAACGCCCCGCTCGAAGACTTAGAACGCCCACTCGAAGACTTGGAACGCCCCCTTCGAAGACTTAGAACGCCCCCTCGAAGACTTAGAATCCTTTCCAAGACTGAGAACGCCCCCTCGAACATTTAGAATGCCCCCTCGAAAACTTCGAATTCCCTTCTCGAAGACTTAGCACGCCCCCTCGAAGTCTTAGAATGTCCACTTGCCCCCCAAGAAGACTTAGAACGCCCCCTGGAAGACTTAGAACGCCCCCGCGAAGACTTAGAACGCCCCCCTCGAAGACTTAGAACGCGCCCTCGAAGACTTAGAATCCTTTCTAAGACTGAGAACGCCCCCTCGAACATTTAGAATGCCCCCTCGAACATTTAGAACATTTAGAACGCCCTCCTCGAAGACGTACAACGCCCCCCTCGAAGACTTAGAACGCCCCCCTCGAAGACTTAGAATCCTTTCGAAGACTTAGAACGCCCCCTCGAACATTTAGAATGCCCCCTCGAAGACATAGAATGCCCTTCTCGAAGACTTAGAAGGCCCTCCTCGAAGACGTAGAACGCCCCAATCGAAAAGACTTAGAACGGTCCCCTCGAAGACATAGAACGCCCCCCTCGAAGACTTTGATCGCACCCTCGAAGAATTAGGTTGCCCCCTCGAAGACTTAGAATCCCTTCGAAGACTTACAATGTCCCCTCCCCCCTCCAAGACTTAGAACGCCCCCTCCGAAGACTTAGAACGCCCCCCGAAGTCTTAGAACGCCACCCTCCAAGACTTAGAACGACCCTCTCGAAGACTTAGATCGCCCCCTCGAAGACATAGAACGCCCTCCCGAAGACTTAGAACGCCCCCTCGAAGACTTGGAACGCCCCCTTCGGAGACTTAGAACGTCCCCGCGAAGACTTAGAACGCCCCCCTCGAAGACATAGAACGCCCCCTCGAAGACTTAGAATCCTTTCCAAGACTTAGAACGCCCCCTCGAACATTTAGAATGCCCCCTCGAAGACTTCGAATTCCCTTCTCGAAGACTTAGAACGCCCTCCTCGAAGACGTAGAACGCCCCCCCTCGAAGACTTAAAACGCCCCCCTCGAAGACTTAGAACGGCCCCCTCGAAGACATAGAACGCCCCCCTCGAAGACTTAGATCGCCCCCTCGAAGACTTAGAACGTCCCGCTCGAAGACTTAGAACGCCCCGCTCGAAGACTTAGAACGCCCACTCGAAGACTTGGAACGCCCCCTTCGAAGACTTAGAACGCCCCCTCGAAGACTTAGAACGCCCACTCGAAGACATGGAACGCCCCCTTCGAAGACTTAGAACGCCCCGTCGAAGACAGAATCCTTTCCAAGACTGAGAACGCCCCTCGAAGTCTTAGAATGTCCCCTTGCCCCCCAAGAAGACTTTGAACGCCCCCTGGAAGACTTAGAATGCCCCCGCGAAGACATAGAACGCCTCCCTCGAAGACTTAGAACGCCCCCTCGAACATTTAGAATGCCCCCTCGAAGACTTCGAATTCCCTTCTCGAAGACTTAGAACGCCCTCCTCGAAGACGTAGAACGCCCCAATCGAAAAGACTTAGAACGGTCCCCTCGAAGACATAGAACGCCCCCCTCGAAGACTTTGATCGCCCCCTCGAAGAATTAGGTTGCCCCCTCGAAGACTTAGAATCCCTTCGAAGACTTACAATGTCCCCTCCCCCCTCCAAGACTTAGAACACCCCCTCGAAGACTTAGAACGCCCCGCTCGAAGAATTAGAACGCCCCGCTCAAAGACTTAGAACGCCCACTCAAAGACTTGGAACGCCCCCTTCGAAGACTTAGAACGCCCCCTCGAAGACTTAGAATCCTTTCCAAGACTGAGAACGCCCCCTCGAACATTTAGAATGCCCCCTCGAAGACGTAGAATTCCCTTCTCGAAGACTTAGAACGCCCTCCTCGAAGACGTAGAACGCCCCCATTCGAAGACTTAGAACGCCCCCTCGAAGACTTAGAACGGCCCCCTCGAAGACATAGAACGCCCCCCTCGAAGACTTAGATCGCCCCCTCGAAGACTTAGAACGCCCCGTCGAAGACAGAATCCTTTCCAAGACTGAGAACGCCCCTCGAAGTCTTAGAATGTCCCCTTGCCCCCCAAGAAGACTTTGAACGCCCCCTGGAAGACTTAGAATGCCCCCGCGAAGACATAGAACGCCTCCCTCGAAGACTTAGAACGCCCCCTCGAACATTTAGAATGCCCCCTCGAAGACTTCGAATTCCCTTCTCGAAGACTTAGAACGCCCTCCTCGAAGACGTAGAACGCCCTCCTCGAAGACCTAGAATCCTTTCCAAGACTTACAACGCCCCCTCGAACATTTAGAATGCCCCCTCGAAGACATAGAATTCCCTTCTCGAAGACTTAGAACGCCCTCCTCGAAGACGTAGAACGCCCCCATTCGAAGACTTAGAACGCCCCCTCGAAGACTTAGAACGGCCCCCTCGAAGACATAGAACGCCCCCCTCGAAGACTTAGAACGCCCCCTCGAAGACTTAGAACGCCCCGCTCGAAGACTTAGAACGCCCACTCGAAGACTTGGAACGCCCCCTTCGAAGACTTAGAACGCCCCCTCGAAGACTTAGAATCCTTTCCAAGACTGAGAACGCCCCCTCGAACATTTAGAATGCCCCCTCGAAAACTTCGAATTCCCTTCTCGAAGACTTAGCACGCCCCCTCGAAGTCTTAGAATGTCCACTTGCCCCCCAAGAAGACTTAGAACGCCCCCTGGAAGACTTAGAACGCCCCCGCGAAGACTTAGAACGCCCCCCTCGAAGACTTAGAACGCGCCCTCGAAGACTTAGAATCCTTTCTAAGACTGAGAACGCCCCCTCGAACATTTAGAATGCCCCCTCGAACATTTAGAACATTTAGAACGCCCTCCTCGAAGACGTACAACGCCCCCCTCGAAGACTTAGAACGCCCCCCTCGAAGACTTAGAATCCTTTCGAAGACTTAGAACGCCCCCTCGAACATTTAGAATGCCCCCTCGAAGACATAGAATGCCCTTCTCGAAGACTTAGAAGGCCCTCCTCGAAGACGTAGAACGCCCCAATCGAAAAGACTTAGAACGGTCCCCTCGAAGACATAGAACGCCCCCCTCGAAGACTTTGATCGCACCCTCGAAGAATTAGGTTGCCCCCTCGAAGACTTAGAATCCCTTCGAAGACTTACAATGTCCCCTCCCCCCTCCAAGACTTAGAACGCCCCCTCCGAAGACTTAGAACGCCCCCCGAAGTCTTAGAACGCCACCCTCCAAGACTTAGAACGACCCTCTCGAAGACTTAGATCGCCCCCTCGAAGACATAGAACGCCCTCCCGAAGACTTAGAACGCCCCCTCGAAGACTTGGAACGCCCCCTTCGGAGACTTAGAACGTCCCCGCGAAGACTTAGAACGCCCCCCTCGAAGACATAGAACGCCCCCTCGAAGACTTAGAATCCTTTCCAAGACTTAGAACGCCCCCTCGAACATTTAGAATGCCCCCTCGAAGACTTCGAATTCCCTTCTCGAAGACTTAGAACGCCCTCCTCGAAGACGTAGAACGCCCCCCCTCGAAGACTTAAAACGCCCCCCTCGAAGACTTAGAACGGCCCCCTCGAAGACATAGAACGCCCCCCTCGAAGACTTAGATCGCCCCCTCGAAGACTTAGAACGTCCCGCTCGAAGACTTAGAACGCCCCGCTCGAAGACTTAGAACGCCCACTCGAAGACTTGGAACGCCCCCTTCGAAGACTTAGAACGCCCCCTCGAAGACTTAGAACGCCCACTCGAAGACATGGAACGCCCCCTTCGAAGACTTAGAACGCCCCGTCGAAGACAGAATCCTTTCCAAGACTGAGAACGCCCCTCGAAGTCTTAGAATGTCCCCTTGCCCCCCAAGAAGACTTTGAACGCCCCCTGGAAGACTTAGAATGCCCCCGCGAAGACATAGAACGCCTCCCTCGAAGACTTAGAACGCCCCCTCGAACATTTAGAATGCCCCCTCGAAGACTTCGAATTCCCTTCTCGAAGACTTAGAACGCCCTCCTCGAAGACGTAGAACGCCCCAATCGAAAAGACTTAGAACGGTCCCCTCGAAGACATAGAACGCCCCCCTCGAAGACTTTGATCGCCCCCTCGAAGAATTAGGTTGCCCCCTCGAAGACTTAGAATCCCTTCGAAGACTTACAATGTCCCCTCCCCCCTCCAAGACTTAGAACACCCCCTCGAAGACTTAGAACGCCCCGCTCGAAGAATTAGAACGCCCCGCTCAAAGACTTAGAACGCCCACTCAAAGACTTGGAACGCCCCCTTCGAAGACTTAGAACGCCCCCTCGAAGACTTAGAATCCTTTCCAAGACTGAGAACGCCCCCTCGAACATTTAGAATGCCCCCTCGAAGACGTAGAATTCCCTTCTCGAAGACTTAGAACGCCCTCCTCGAAGACGTAGAACGCCCCCATTCGAAGACTTAGAACGCCCCCTCGAAGACTTAGAACGGCCCCCTCGAAGACATAGAACGCCCCCCTCGAAGACTTAGATCGCCCCCTCGAAGACTTAGAACGCCCCGTCGAAGACAGAATCCTTTCCAAGACTGAGAACGCCCCTCGAAGTCTTAGAATGTCCCCTTGCCCCCCAAGAAGACTTTGAACGCCCCCTGGAAGACTTAGAATGCCCCCGCGAAGACATAGAACGCCTCCCTCGAAGACTTAGAACGCCCCCTCGAACATTTAGAATGCCCCCTCGAAGACTTCGAATTCCCTTCTCGAAGACTTAGAACGCCCTCCTCGAAGACGTAGAACGCCCTCCTCGAAGACCTAGAATCCTTTCCAAGACTTACAACGCCCCCTCGAACATTTAGAATGCCCCCTCGAAGACATAGAATTCCCTTCTCGAAGACTTAGAACGCCCTCCTCGAAGACGTAGAACGCCCCCACTCGAAGACTTAGAACGCCCCCCTCGAAGACTTAGAACGGCCCCCTCGAAGACATAGAACGCCCCCCTCGAAGACTTAGATCGCCCCCTCGAAGACTTAGAACGCCCCGCTCGAAGACTTAAAACGCCCCGCTCAAAGACTTAGAACGCCCACTCGAAGACTTGGAACGCCGCCTTCGAAGACTTAGAACGCCCCCTCGAACATTTAGAATGCCCCCTCGAAGACTTCGAATTCCCTTCTCGAAGACTTAGAACGCCCTCCTCGAAGACGTAGAACGCCCCCCTCGAAGACTTAGAACGCCCTCCTCGAAGACTTAGAATCCTTTCCAAGACTTAGAACGCCCCCTCGAACATTTAGAATGCCCCCTCGAAGACATAGAATTCCCTTCTCGAAGACTTAGAACGCCCTCCTCGAAGACGTAGAACGCCCCCATTCGAAGACTTAGAACGCCCCCTCGAAGACTTAGAACGGCCCCCTCGAAGACATAGAAGGCCCCCTCGAAGACTTAGATCGCCCCCTCGAAGACTTAGAACGCCCCGCTCGAAGACTTAGAACGCCCACTCGAAGACTTGGAACGCCCCCGCGAAGACTTAGCACGCCACCCTCGAAGACTTAGAACGCGCGCTCGAAGACTTAGAATCCTTTCTAAGACTGAGAACGCCCCCTCGAACATTTAGAATGCCCCCTCGAACATTTAGAACATTTAGAACGCCCTCCTCGAAGACGTACAACGCCCCCCTCGAAGACTTAGAACGCCCCCCTCGAAGACTTAGAATCCTTTCGAAGACTTAAAACGCCCCCTCGAACATTTAGAATGCCCCCTCGAAGACATAGAATGCCCTTCTCGAAGACTTAGAAGGCCCTCCTCGAAGACGTAGAACGCCCCAATCGAAAAGACTTAGAACGGCCCCCTCGAAGACATAGAACGCCCCCCTCGAAGACTTTGATCGCCCCCTCGAAGAATTAGGTTGCCCCCTCGAAGACTTAGAATCCCTTCGAAGACTTACAATGTCCCCTCCCCCCTCCAAGACTTAGAACGCCCCCTCCGAAGACTTAGAACGCCCCCCGAAGTCTTAGAACGCCACCCTCCAAGACTTAGAACGACCCTCTCGAAGACTTAGATCGCCCCCTCGAAGACTTAGAACGCCCCTCCCGAAGACTTAGAACGCCCCCTCGAAGACTTGGAACGCCCCCTTCGGAGACTTAGAATGTCCCCGCGAAGACTTAGAACGCCCCCCTCGAAGACTTAGAACGCACCCTCGAAGACTTAGAATCCTTTCCAAGACTTAGAACGCCCCCTCGAACATTTAGAATGCCCCCTCGAAGACTTCGAATTCCCTTCTCGAAGACTTAGAACGCCCTCCTCGAAGACGTAGGACGCCCCCCCTCGAAGACTTAGAACGCCCTCCTCGAAGACTTAGAACGGCCCCCTCGAAGACATAGAACGCCCCACTCGAAGACTTAGATCGCCCCCTCGAAGACTTAGAACGTTCCGCTCGAAGACTTAGAACGCCCCGCTCGAAGACTTAGAACACCCACTCGAAGACTTGGAACGCCCCCTTCGAAGACTTAGAACGCCCCCTCGAAGACTTAGAATCCTTTCCAAGACTGAGAACGCCCCCTCCAACATTTAGAATGCCCCCTCGAAGACTTCGAATTCCCTTCTCGAAGACTTAGAACGCCCTCCTCGAAGACGTAGAACGCCCCCCTCGAAGACTTAGAACGCCCCCGCGAAGACTTAGAACGCAGCCATCGAAGACTTAGCACGCCCCCTCGAAGATTTAGGATGCCCCCCTCGGAGACTTATGACGCCCCCCTCGAAGACTTAAAACGCACCCCTCGAAGATTTTGATCGCCCCCTCGAAGACTTAGAATGCCCCCTCGAAAACTTAGAAACCCTTCGAAGACTTAGAATGTCCCCTCGCCCCTCGAAGACTTAGAATGCCCTCTCGAAGACTAAGAACGCCCCCTCTTAGAATTAGAACGGCCCCTCGAAGACTTAGAACGCCCCCTTCGAAGAGTTAGAACGCCCCCTAGAAGACTTAGAACGCCCCCTCGAAGTCTTAGAATGTCCCCTTGCCCCCAAGAAGACATAGAACGCCCCCTCGAAGACTTAGAACGTCCCCACGAAGACTTAGAACGCCCTCTCGAAGACTTAGAACGCCCTCTCGCAGACTTAGAATCCTTTCCAAGACTTAGAACGCCCCCTCGAGCATTTAGAATGCCCCCTCGAAGACTTCGAATTCCCTTCTCGAAGACTCAGAACGCCCTCCTCGAAGACGTAGAACGCCCCCGCTCGAAGACTTAGAACGCCCCCCTCGAAGACTTAGAATCCTTTCCAAGACTTAGAACGCCCCTCTCGAAGACATAGAACGCCCCCCTCGAAGACATAGAACGCCCCCTCGAAGACTTAGATCGCCCCCTCGAAGACTTAGAACGCCCCGCTCGAAGACCTAGAACGCCCCCTCGAAGACTTGGAACGCCCCCTTCGAAGACTTAGAACGCCCCGTCGAAGACTTAGAATACCCAGTCGAAGATTCAGAATGCCCCCTCGAAGACTTAGAATCCCTTCGAAGACTTAGAATGTCCCCTCGCTCCTCGAAGACTTAGAATGCGCACTCGAAGACTTAGAATGCCCCCCTCGAAGACTTAGAATCCTTTCCAAGACTTACAATGGCCCCTCGAACATTTAGAACGCCCCCTCGAAAATTTAGAATGCCCCCTCGAAAACTTAGAATTCCCTTCTCGAAGACTTTCAATGCCCTCCTCGAAGACTTAGAACGCTCCCCTCCAAGACTTAGAACGCCTCCCCCGAAGACTTAGAACGCCCCCCCCGAAGACATAGAACGCCTTCCTCGAAGACGTAGAACGCCCCCCTCGAAGACTTAGAACGCCCCCCTCGAAGACTTAGAACGGCACCCTCGAAGACATAGAACGCCCCCCTCGAAGACTTAGATCGCCCCCTCGAAGACGTAGAACGCCCCGCTCGAAGACTTAGAACGCCCCCTCTAAGACTTAAAACGCCCCCTTCGAAGACTTAGAACGCCCCCGCGAAGACTTAGAACGCCCCTCCCGAAGACTTAGAACGCCCCCTCGAGGACTTGGAACGCCCCCTTCGGAGACTTAGAACGTCCCCGCGAAGACTTAGAACGCCCCCCTCGAAGACTTAGAACGCCCCCTCGAAGACTTAGAATCCTTTCCAAGACTTAGAACGCCCCCTCGAACATTTAGAATGCCCCCTCGAAGACTTCGAATTCCCTTCTCGAAGACTTAGAACGCCCTCCTCGAAGACGTAGAACGCCCCCCCTCGAAGACTTAAAACGCCCCCCTCGAAGACTTAGAACGGCCCCCTCGAAGACATAGAACGCCCCCCTCGAAGACTTAGATCGCCCCCTCGAAGACTTAGAACGTCCCGCTCGAAGACTTAGAACGCCCCGCTCGAAGACTTAGAACGCCCACTCGAAGACTTGGAACGCCCCCTTCGAAGACTTAGAACGCCCCCTCGAAGACTTAGAACGCCCACTCGAAGACATGGAACGCCCCCTTCGAAGACTTAGAACGCCCCGTCGAAGACAGAATCCTTTCCAAGACTGAGAACGCCCCTCGAAGTCTTAGAATGTCCCCTTGCCCCCCAAGAAGACTTTGAACGCCCCCTGGAAGACTTAGAATGCCCCCGCGAAGACATAGAACGCCTCCCTCGAAGACTTAGAACGCCCCCTCGAACATTTAGAATGCCCCCTCGAAGACTTCGAATTCCCTTCTCGAAGACTTAGAACGCCCTCCTCGAAGACGTAGAACGCCCCAATCGAAAAGACTTAGAACGGTCCCCTCGAAGACATAGAACGCCCCCCTCGAAGACTTTGATCGCCCCCTCGAAGAATTAGGTTGCCCCCTCGAAGACTTAGAATCCCTTCGAAGACTTACAATGTCCCCTCCCCCCTCCAAGACTTAGAACACCCCCTCGAAGACTTAGAACGCCCCGCTCGAAGAATTAGAACGCCCCGCTCAAAGACTTAGAACGCCCACTCAAAGACTTGGAACGCCCCCTTCGAAGACTTAGAACGCCCCCTCGAAGACTTAGAATCCTTTCCAAGACTGAGAACGCCCCCTCGAACATTTAGAATGCCCCCTCGAAGACGTAGAATTCCCTTCTCGAAGACTTAGAACGCCCTCCTCGAAGACGTAGAACGCCCCCATTCGAAGACTTAGAACGCCCCCTCGAAGACTTAGAACGGCCCCCTCGAAGACATAGAACGCCCCCCTCGAAGACTTAGATCGCCCCGTCGAAGACAGAATCCTTTCCAAGACTGAGAACGCCCCTCGAAGTCTTAGAATGTCCCCTTGCCCCCCAAGAAGACTTTGAACGCCCCCTGGAAGACTTAGAATGCCCCCGCGAAGACATAGAACGCCTCCCTCGAAGACTTAGAACGCCCCCTCGAACATTTAGAATGCCCCCTCGAAGACTTCGAATTCCCTTCTCGAAGACTTAGAACGCCCTCCTCGAAGACGTAGAACGCCCTCCTCGAAGACCTAGAATCCTTTCCAAGACTTACAACGCCCCCTCGAACATTTAGAATGCCCCCTCGAAGACATAGAATTCCCTTCTCGAAGACTTAGAACGCCCTCCTCGAAGACGTAGAACGCCCCCACTCGAAGACTTAGAACGCCCCCCTCGAAGACTTAGAACGGCCCCCTCGAAGACATAGAACGCCCCCCTCGAAGACTTAGATCGCCCCCTCGAAGACTTAGAACGCCCCGCTCGAAGACTTAAAACGCCCCGCTCAAAGACTTAGAACGCCCACTCGAAGACTTGGAACGCCGCCTTCGAAGACTTAGAACGCCCCCTCGAACATTTAGAATGCCCCCTCGAAGACTTCGAATTCCCTTCTCGAAGACTTAGAACGCCCTCCTCGAAGACGTAGAACGCCCCCCTCGAAGACTTAGAACGCCCTCCTCGAAGACTTAGAATCCTTTCCAAGACTTAGAACGCCCCCTCGAACATTTAGAATGCCCCCTCGAAGACATAGAATTCCCTTCTCGAAGACTTAGAACGCCCTCCTCGAAGACGTAGAACGCCCCCATTCGAAGACTTAGAACGCCCCCTCGAAGACTTAGAACGGCCCCCTCGAAGACATAGAAGGCCCCCTCGAAGACTTAGATCGCCCCCTCGAAGACTTAGAACGCCCCGCTCGAAGACTTAGAACGCCCACTCGAAGACTTGGAACGCCCCCGCGAAGACTTAGCACGCCACCCTCGAAGACTTAGAACGCGCGCTCGAAGACTTAGAATCCTTTCTAAGACTGAGAACGCCCCCTCGAACATTTAGAACATTTAGAACGCCCTCCTCGAAGACGTACAACGCCCCCCTCGAAGACTTAGAACGCCCCCCTCGAAGACTTAGAATCCTTTCGAAGACTTAAAACGCCCCCTCGAACATTTAGAATGCCCCCTCGAAGACATAGAATGCCCTTCTCGAAGACTTAGAAGGCCCTCCTCGAAGACGTAGAACGCCCCAATCGAAAAGACTTAGAACGGCCCCCTCGAAGACATAGAACGCCCCCCTCGAAGACTTTGATCGCCCCCTCGAAGAATTAGGTTGCCCCCTCGAAGACTTAGAATCCCTTCGAAGACTTACAATGTCCCCTCCCCCCTCCAAGACTTAGAACGCCCCCTCCGAAGACTTAGAACGCCCCCCGAAGTCTTAGAACGCCACCCTCCAAGACTTAGAACGACCCTCTCGAAGACTTAGATCGCCCCCTCGAAGACTTAGAACGCCCCTCCCGAAGACTTAGAACGCCCCCTCGAAGACTTGGAACGCCCCCTTCGGAGACTTAGAATGTCCCCGCGAAGACTTAGAACGCCCCCCTCGAAGACTTAGAACGCACCCTCGAAGACTTAGAATCCTTTCCAAGACTTAGAACGCCCCCTCGAACATTTAGAATGCCCCCTCGAAGACTTCGAATTCCCTTCTCGAAGACTTAGAACGCCCTCCTCGAAGACGTAGGACGCCCCCCCTCGAAGACTTAGAACGCCCTCCTCGAAGACTTAGAACGGCCCCCTCGAAGACATAGAACGCCCCACTCGAAGACTTAGATCGCCCCCTCGAAGACTTAGAACGTTCCGCTCGAAGACTTAGAACGCCCCGCTCGAAGACTTAGAACACCCACTCGAAGACTTGGAACGCCCCCTTCGAAGACTTAGAACGCCCCCTCGAAGACTTAGAATCCTTTCCAAGACTGAGAACGCCCCCTCCAACATTTAGAATGCCCCCTCGAAGACTTCGAATTCCCTTCTCGAAGACTTAGAACGCCCTCCTCGAAGACGTAGAACGCCCCCCTCGAAGACTTAGAACGCCCCCGCGAAGACTTAGAACGCAGCCATCGAAGACTTAGCACGCCCCCTCGAAGATTTAGGATGCCCCCCTCGGAGACTTATGACGCCCCCCTCGAAGACTTAAAACGCACCCCTCGAAGATTTTGATCGCCCCCTCGAAGACTTAGAATGCCCCCTCGAAAACTTAGAAACCCTTCGAAGACTTAGAATGTCCCCTCGCCCCTCGAAGACTTAGAATGCCCTCTCGAAGACTAAGAACGCCCCCTCTTAGAATTAGAACGGCCCCTCGAAGACTTAGAACGCCCCCTTCGAAGAGTTAGAACGCCCCCTAGAAGACTTAGAACGCCCCCTCGAAGTCTTAGAATGTCCCCTTGCCCCCAAGAAGACATAGAACGCCCCCTCGAAGACTTAGAACGCCCCCACGAAGACTTAGAACGCCCTCTCGAAGACTTAGAACGCCCTCTCGCAGACTTAGAATCCTTTCCAAGACTTAGAACGCCCCCTCGAGCATTTAGAATGCCCCCTCGAAGACTTCGAATTCCCTTCTCGAAGACTCAGAACGCCCTCCTCGAAGACGTAGAACGCCCCCGCTCGAAGACTTAGAACGCCCCCCTCGAAGACTTAGAATCCTTTCCAAGACTTAGAACGCCCCTCTCGAAGACATAGAACGCCCCCCTCGAAGACATAGAACGCCCCCTCGAAGACTTAGATCGCCCCCTCGAAGACTTAGAACGCCCCGCTCGAAGACCTAGAACGCCCCCTCGAAGACTTGGAACGCCCCCTTCGAAGACTTAGAACGCCCCGTCGAAGACTTAGAATACCCAGTCGAAGATTCAGAATGCCCCCTCGAAGACTTAGAATCCCTTCGAAGACTTAGAATGTCCCCTCGCTCCTCGAAGACTTAGAATGCGCACTCGAAGACTTAGAATGCCCCCCTCGAAGACTTAGAATCCTTTCCAAGACTTACAATGGCCCCTCGAACATTTAGAACGCCCCCTCGAAAATTTAGAATGCCCCCTCGAAAACTTAGAATTCCCTTCTCGAAGACTTTCAATGCCCTCCTCGAAGACTTAGAACGCTCCCCTCCAAGACTTAGAACGCCTCCCCCGAAGACTTAGAACGCCCCCCCCGAAGACATAGAACGCCTTCCTCGAAGACGTAGAACGCCCCCCTCGAAGACTTAGAACGCCCCCCTCGAAGACTTAGAACGGCACCCTCGAAGACATAGAACGCCCCCCTCGAAGACTTAGATCGCCCCCTCGAAGACGTAGAACGCCCCGCTCGAAGACTTAGAACGCCCCCTCTAAGACTTAAAACGCCCCCTTCGAAGACTTAGAACGCCCCCGCGAAGACTTAGAACGCCCCTCCCGAAGACTTAGAACGCCCCCTCGAGGACTTGGAACGCCCCCTTCGGAGACTTAGAACGTCCCCGCGAAGACTTAGAACGCCCCCCTCGAAGACTTAGAACGCCCCCTCGAAGACTTAGAATCCTTTCCAAGACTTAGAACGCCCCCTCGAACATTTAGAATGCCCCCTCGAAGACTTCGAATTCCCTTCTCGAAGACTTAGAACGCCCTCCTCGAAGACGTAGAACGCCCCCCCTCGAAGACTTAAAACGCCCCCCTCGAAGACTTAGAACGGCCCCCTCGAAGACATAGAACGCCCCCCTCGAAGACTTAGATCGCCCCCTCGAAGAATTAGAACGTCCCGCTCGAAGACTTAGAACGCCCCGCTCGAAGACTTAGAACGCCCACTCGAAGACTTGGAACGCCCCCTTCGAAGACTTAGAACGCCCCCTCGAAGACTTAGAACGCCCACTCGAAGACATGGAACGCCCCCTTCGAAGACTTAGAACGCCCCGTCGAAGACAGAATCCTTTCCAAGACTGAGAACGCCCCTCGAAGTCTTAGAATGTCCCCTTGCCCCCCAAGAAGACTTTGAACGCCCCCTGGAAGACTTAGAATGCCCCCGCGAAGACATAGAACGCCTCCCTCGAAGACTTAGAACGCCCCCTCGAACATTTAGAATGCCCCCTCGAAGACTTCGAATTCCCTTCTCGAAGACTTAGAACGCCCTCCTCGAAGACGTAGAACGCCCCAATCGAAAAGACTTAGAACGGTCCCCTCGAAGACATAGAACGCCCCCCTCGAAGACTTTGATCGCCCCCTCGAAGAATTAGGTTGCCCCCTCGAAGACTTAGAATCCCTTCGAAGACTTACAATGTCCCCTCCCCCCTCCAAGACTTAGAACACCCCCTCGAAGACTTAGAACGCCCCGCTCGAAGAATTAGAACGCCCCGCTCAAAGACTTAGAACGCCCACTCAAAGACTTGGAACGCCCCCTTCGAAGACTTAGAACGCCCCCTCGAAGACTTAGAATCCTTTCCAAGACTGAGAACGCCCCCTCGAACATTTAGAATGCCCCCTCGAAGACGTAGAATTCCCTTCTCGAAGACTTAGAACGCCCTCCTCGAAGACGTAGAACGCCCCCATTCGAAGACTTAGAACGCCCCCTCGAAGACTTAGAACGGCCCCCTCGAAGACATAGAACGCCCCCCTCGAAGACTTAGATCGCCCCGTCGAAGACAGAATCCTTTCCAAGACTGAGAACGCCCCTCGAAGTCTTAGAATGTCCCCTTGCCCCCCAAGAAGACTTTGAACGCCCCCTGGAAGACTTAGAATGCCCCCGCGAAGACATAGAACGCCTCCCTCGAAGACTTAGAACGCCCCCTCGAACATTTAGAATGCCCCCTCGAAGACTTCGAATTCCCTTCTCGAAGACTTAGAACGCCCTCCTCGAAGACGTAGAACGCCCTCCTCGAAGACCTAGAATCCTTTCCAAGACTTACAACGCCCCCTCGAACATTTAGAATGCCCCCTCGAAGACATAGAATTCCCTTCTCGAAGACTTAGAACGCCCTCCTCGAAGACGTAGAACGCCCCCACTCGAAGACTTAGAACGCCCCCCTCGAAGACTTAGAACGGCCCCCTCGAAGACATAGAACGCCCCCCTCGAAGACTTAGATCGCCCCCTCGAAGACTTAGAACGCCCCGCTCGAAGACTTAAAACGCCCCGCTCAAAGACTTAGAACGCCCACTCGAAGACTTGGAACGCCGCCTTCGAAGACTTAGAACGCCCCCTCGAACATTTAGAATGCCCCCTCGAAGACTTCGAATTCCCTTCTCGAAGACTTAGAACGCCCTCCTCGAAGACGTAGAACGCCCCCCTCGAAGACTTAGAACGCCCTCCTCGAAGACTTAGAATCCTTTCCAAGACTTAGAACGCCCCCTCGAACATTTAGAATGCCCCCTCGAAGACATAGAATTCCCTTCTCGAAGACTTAGAACGCCCTCCTCGAAGACGTAGAACGCCCCCATTCGAAGACTTAGAACGCCCCCTCGAAGACTTAGAACGGCCCCCTCGAAGACATAGAAGGCCCCCTCGAAGACTTAGATCGCCCCCTCGAAGACTTAGAACGCCCCGCTCGAAGACTTAGAACGCCCACTCGAAGACTTGGAACGCCCCCGCGAAGACTTAGCACGCCACCCTCGAAGACTTAGAACGCGCGCTCGAAGACTTAGAATCCTTTCTAAGACTGAGAACGCCCCCTCGAACATTTAGAACATTTAGAACGCCCTCCTCGAAGACGTACAACGCCCCCCTCGAAGACTTAGAACGCCCCCCTCGAAGACTTAGAATCCTTTCGAAGACTTAAAACGCCCCCTCGAACATTTAGAATGCCCCCTCGAAGACATAGAATGCCCTTCTCGAAGACTTAGAAGGCCCTCCTCGAAGACGTAGAACGCCCCAATCGAAAAGACTTAGAACGGCCCCCTCGAAGACATAGAACGCCCCCCTCGAAGACTTTGATCGCCCCCTCGAAGAATTAGGTTGCCCCCCTCGAAGACTTAGAATCCCTTCGAAGACTTACAATGTCCCCTCCCCCCTCCAAGACTTAGAACGCCCCCTCCGAAGACTTAGAACGCCCCCCGAAGTCTTAGAACGCCACCCTCCAAGACTTAGAACGACCCTCTCGAAGACTTAGATCGCCCCCTCGAAGACTTAGAACGCCCCCTCCCGAAGACTTAGAACGCCCCCTCGAAGACTTGGAACGCCCCCTTCGGAGACTTAGAATGTCCCCGCGAAGACTTAGAACGCCCCCCTCGAAGACTTAGAACGCACCCTCGAAGACTTAGAATCCTTTCCAAGACTTAGAACGCCCCCTCGAACATTTAGAATGCCCCCTCGAAGACTTCGAATTCCCTTCTCGAAGACTTAGAACGCCCTCCTCGAAGACGTAGGACGCCCCCCCTCGAAGACTTAGAACGCCCTCCTCGAAGACTTAGAACGGCCCCCTCGAAGACATAGAACGCCCCACTCGAAGACTTAGATCGCCCCCTCGAAGACTTAGAACGTCCCGCTCGAAGACTTAGAACGCCCCGCTCGAAGACTTAGAACACCCACTCGAAGACTTGGAACGCCCCCTTCGAAGACTTAGAACGCCCCCTCGAAGACTTAGAATCCTTTCCAAGACTGAGAACGCCCCCTCGAACATTTAGAATGCCCCCTCGAAGACTTCGAATTCCCTTCTCGAAGACTTAGAACGCCCTCCTCGAAGACGTAGAACGCCCCCCTCGAAGACTTAGAACGCCCCCGCGAAGACTTAGAACGCAGCCATCGAAGACTTAGCACGCCCCCTCGAAGATTTAGGATGCCCCCCTCGGAGACTTATGACGCCCCCCTCGAAGACTTAAAACGCACCCCTCGAAGATTTTGATCGCCCCCTCGAAGACTTAGAATGCCCCCTCGAAAACTTAGAAACCCTTCGAAGACTTAGAATGTCCCCTCGCCCCTCGAAGACTTAGAATGCCCTCTCGAAGACTAAGAACGCCCCCTCTTAGAATTAGAACGGCCCCTCGAAGACTTAGAACGCCCCCTTCGAAGAGTTAGAACGCCCCCTAGAAGACTTAGAACGCCCCCTCGAAGTCTTAGAATGTCCCCTTGCCCCCAAGAAGACATAGAACGCCCCCTCGAAGACTTAGAACGCCCCCACGAAGACTTAGAACGCCCTCTCGAAGACTTAGAACGCCCTCTCGCAGACTTAGAATCCTTTCCAAGACTTAGAACGCCCCCTCGAGCATTTAGAATGCCCCCTCGAAGACTTCGAATTCCCTTCTCGAAGACTCAGAACGCCCTCCTCGAAGACGTAGAACGCCCCCGCTCGAAGACTTAGAACGCCCCCCTCGAAGACTTAGAATCCTTTCCAAGACTTAGAACGCCCCTCTCGAAGACATAGAACGCCCCCCTCGAAGACATAGAACGCCCCCTCGAAGACTTAGATCGCCCCCCTCGAAGACTTAGAACGCCCCGCTCGAAGACCTAGAACGCCCCCTCGAAGACTTGGAACGCCCCTTCGAAGACTTAGAACGCCCCGTCGAAGACTTAGAATACCCAGTCGAAGATTCAGAATGCCCCCTCGAAGACTTAGAATCCCTTCGAAGACTTAGAATGTCCCCTCGCTCCTCGAAGACTTAGAATGCGCACTCGAAGACTTAGAATGCCCCCCTCGAAGACTTAGAATCCTTTCCAAGACTTACAATGGCCCCTCGAACATTTAGAACGCCCCCTCGAAAATTTAGAATGCCCCCTCGAAAACTTAGAATTCCCTTCTCGAAGACTTTCAATGCCCTCCTCGAAGACTTAGAACGCTCCCCTCCAAGACTTAGAACGCCTCCCCCGAAGACTTAGAACGCCCCCCCGAAGACATAGAACGCCTTCCTCGAAGACGTAGAACGCCCCCCTCGAAGACTTAGAACGCCCCCCTCGAAGACTTAGAACGGCACCCTCGAAGACATAGAACGCCCCCCTCGAAGACTTAGATCGCCCCGTCGAAGACAGAATCCTTTCCAAGACTGAGAACGCCCCTCGAAGTCTTAGAATGTCCCCTTGCCCCCCAAGAAGACTTTGAACGCCCCCTGGAAGACTTAGAATGCCCCCGCGAAGACATAGAACGCCTCCCTCGAAGACTTAGAACGCCCCCTCGAACATTTAGAATGCCCCCTCGAAGACTTCGAATTCCCTTCTCGAAGACTTAGAACGCCCTCCTCGAAGACGTAGAACGCCCCAATCGAAAAGACTTAGAACGGTCCCCTCGAAGACATAGAACGCCCCCCTCGAAGACTTTGATCGCCCCCTCGAAGAATTAGGTTGCCCCCTCGAAGACTTAGAATCCCTTCGAAGACTTACAATGTCCCCTCCCCCCTCCAAGACTTAGAACGCCCCCTCGAAGACTTAGAACGCCCCGCTCGAAGAATTAGAACGCCCCGCTCAAAGACTTAGAACGCCCACTCGAAGACTTGGAACGCCCCCTTCGAAGACTTAGAACGCCCCCTCGAAGACTTAGAATCCTTTCCAAGACTGAGAACGCCCCCTCGAACATTTAGAATGCCCCCTCGAAAACTTCGAATTCCCTTCTCGAAGACTTAGCACGCCCCCTCGAAGTCTTAGAATGTCCACTTGCCCCCCAAGAAGACTTAGAACGCCCCCTGGAAGACTTAGAACGCCCCCGCGAAGACTTAGAACGCCCCCCTCGAAGACTTAGAACGCGCCCTCGAAGACTTAGAATCCTTTCTAAGACTGAGAACGCCCCCTCGAACATTTAGAATGCCCCCTCGAAGACATAGAATGCCCTTCTCGAAGACTTAGAAGGCCCTCCTCGAAGACGTAGAACGCCCCAATCGAAAAGACTTAGAACGGTCCCCTCGAAGACATAGAACGCCCCCCTCGAAGACTTTGATCGCCCCCTCGAAGAATTAGGTTGCCCCCTCGAAGACTTAGAATCCCTTCGAAGACTTACAATGTCCCCTCCCCCCTCCAAGACTTAGAAAGCCCCCTCCGAAGACTTAGAACGCCCCCCGAAGTCTTAGAACGCCACCCTCCAAGACTTAGAACGACCCTCTCGAAGACTTAGATCGCCCCCTCGAAGACTTGGAACGCCCCCTTCGGAGACTTAAGAACGTCCCCGCGAAGACTTAGAACGCCCCCCTCGAAGACTTAGAACGCCCCCTCGAAGACTTAGAATCCTTTCCAAGACTTAGAACGCCCCCTCGAACATTTAGAATGCCCCCTCGAAGACTTCGAATTCCCTTCTCGAAGACTTAGAACGCTCTCCTCGAAGACGTAGAACGCCCCCCCTCGAAGACTTAGAACGCCCCCCTCGAAGACTTAGAACGGCCCCCTCGAAGACTTAGAACGCCCCGCTCGAAGACTTAGAACGCAAACTCGAAGACTTGGAACGCCCCCTTCGAAGACTTTGAACGCCCCTCAAAGACTTAGAACGCCCACTCGAAGACTTGGAACGCCCCCTTCGAAGACTTAGAACGCCCCGTCGAAGACAGAATCCTTTCCAAGACTGAGAACGCCCCTCGAAGTCTTAGAATGTCCCCTTGCCCCCCAAGAAGACTTTGAACGCCCCCTGGAAGACTTAGAATGCCCCCGCGAAGACATAGAACGCCTCCCTCAAAGACTTAGAACGCCCCCTCGAACATTTAGAATGCCCCCTCGAAGACTTCGAATTCCCTTCTCGAAGACTTAGAACGCCCTCCTCGAAGACGTAGAACGCCCTCCTCGAAGACCTAGAATCCTTTCCAAGACTTACAACGCCCCCTCGAACATTTAGAATGCCCCCTCGAAGACATAGAATTCCCTTCTCGAAGACTTAGAACGCCCTTCTCGAAGACGTAGAACGCCCCCACTCGAAGACTTAGAACGCCCCCCCTCGAAGACTTAGAACGGCCCCCTCGAAGACATAGAACGCCCCCCTCGAAGACTTAGATCGCCCCCCTCGAAGACTTAGAACGCCCCGCTCGAAGACTTAGAACGCCCCGCTCAAAGACTTAGAACGCCCATTCGAAGATTGGAACGCCCCCTTCGAAGACTTAGAACGCCCCCTCGAACATTTAGAATGCCCCCTCGAAGACTTCGAATTCCCTTCTCGAAGACTTAGAACGCCCTCCTCGAAGACGTAGAACGCCCCCCTCGAAGACTTAGAACGCCCTCCTCGAACACTTAGAATCCTTTCCAAGACTTAGAACGCCCCCTCGAACATTTAGAATGCCCCCTCGAAGACATAGAATTCCCTTCTCGAAGACTTAGAACGCCCTCCTCGAAGACGTAGAACGCCCCCATTCGAAGACTTAGAACGCCCCCTCGAAGACTTAGAACGGCCCCCTCGAAGACATAGAAGGCCCCCTCGAAGACTTAGATCGCCCCCTCGAAGACTTAGAACGCCCCGCTCGAAGACCTAGAACGCCCCCTCGAAGACTTGGAACGCCCGCTTCGAAGACTTAGAACGCCCCGTCGAAGACTTAGAATACCCAGTCGAAGATTCAGAATGCCCCCTCGAAGACTTAGAATCCCTTCGAAGACTTAGAATGTCCCCTCGCTCCTCGAAGACTTAGAATGCGCACTCGAAGACTTAGAATGCCCCCCTCGAAGACTTAGAATCCTTTCCAAGACTTACAATGGCCCCTCGAACATTTAGAACGCCCCCTCGAAAATTTAGAATGCCCCCTCGAAAACTTAGAATTCCCTTCTCGAAGACTTTCAATGCCCTCCTCGAAGACTTAGAACGCTCCCCTCCAAGACTTAGAACGCCTCCCCCGAAGACTTAGAACGCCCCCCCGAAGACATAGAACGCCTTCCTCGAAGACGTAGAACGCCCCCCTCGAAGACTTAGAACGCCCCCCTCGAAGACTTAGAACGGCACCCTCGAAGACATAGAACGCCCCCCTCGAAGACTTAGATCGCCCCCTCGAAGACGTAGAACGCCCCGCTCGAAGACTTAGAACGCCCCCTCTAAGACTTAAAACGCCCCCTTCGAAGACTTAGAACGCCCCCGCGAAGACTTAGAACGCCCCTCCCGAAGACTTAGAACGCCCCCTCGAGGACTTGGAACGCCCCCTTCGGAGACTTAGAACGTCCCCGCGAAGACTTAGAACGCCCCCCTCGAAGACTTAGAACGCCCCCTCGAAGACTTAGAATCCTTTCCAAGACATAGAACGCCCCCTCGAACATTTAGAATGCCCCCTCGAAGACTTCGAATTCCCTTCTCGAAGACTTAGAACGCCCTCCTCGAAGACGTAGAACGCCCCCCCTCGAAGACTTAGAACGCCCCCCTCGAAGACTTAGAACGGCCCCCTCGAAGACATAGAACGCCCCCCTCGAAGACTTAGATCGCCCCCTCGAAGACTTAGAACGTCCCGCTCGAAGACTTAGAACGCCCCGCTCGAAGACTTAGAACGCCCAGTCGAAGACTTGGAACGCCCCCTTCGAAGACTTAGAACGCCCCCTCGAAGACTTAGAACGCCCACTCGAAGACTTGGAACGCCCCCTTCGAAGACTTAGAACGCCCCGTCGAAGACAGAATCCTTTCCAAGACTGAGAACGCCCCTCGAAGTCTTAGAATGTCCCCTTGCCCCCCAAGAAGACTTTGAACGTCCCCTGGAAGACTTAGAATGCCCCCGCGAAGACATAGAACGCCTCCCTCGAAGACTTAGAACGCCCCCTCGAACATTTAGAATGCCCCCTCGAAGACTTCGAATTCCCTTCTCGAAGACTTAGAATGCCCCCTCGAAGACTTCGAATTCCCTTCTCGAAGACTTAGAACGCCCTCCTCGAAGACGTAGAACGCCCCAATCGAAAAGACTTAGAACGGTCCCCTCGAAGACATAGAACGCCCCCCTCGAAAACTTTGATCGCCCCCTCGAAGAATTAGGTTGCCCCCTCGAAGACTTAGAATCCCTTCGAAGA
This sequence comes from Stegodyphus dumicola, assembly GCF_044657685.1. NCBI lineage: Eukaryota > Metazoa > Arthropoda > Arachnida > Araneae > Eresidae > Stegodyphus > Stegodyphus dumicola. Next base: position 64,020,332 of record NC_140778.1, on the reverse strand, counting down.
CTTACAATGTCCCCTCCCCCCTCCAAGACTTAGAACGCCCCCTCGAAGACTTAGAACGCCCCGCTCGAAGAATTAGAACGCCCCGCTCAAAGACTTAGAACGCCCACTCGAAGACTTGGAACGCCCCCTTCGAAGACTTAGAACGCCCCCTCGAAGACTTAGAATCCTTTCCAAGACTGAGAACGCCCCCTCGAACATTTAGAATGCCCCCTCGAAGACTTCGAATTCCCTTCTCGAAGACTTAGAACGGCCCCCTCGAAGACATAGAACGCCCCCCTCGAAGACTTAGAATGTACCCTTGCCCCCAAGAAGACATAGAACGCCCCCTCGAAGACTTAGAACGCCCCCACGAAGACTTAGAACGCCCTCTCGAAGACTTAGAACGCCCTCTCGCAGACTTAGAATCCTTTCCAAGACTTAGAACGCCCCCTCGAGCATTTAGAATGCCCCCTCGAAGACTTCGAATTCCCTTCTCGAAGACTCAGAACGCCCTCCTCGAAGACGTAGAACGCCCCCGCTCGAAGACTTAGAACGCCCCCCTCGAAGACTTAGAATCCTTTCCAAGACTTAGAACGCCCCTCTCGAAGACATAGAACGCCCCCCTCGAAGACATAGAACGCCCCCTCGAAGACTTAGATCGCCCCCTCGAAGACTTAGAACGCCCCGCTCGAAGACCTAGAACGCCCCCTCGAAGACTTGGAACGCCCCCTTCGAAGACTTAGAACGCCCCGTCGAAGACTTAGAATACCCAGTCGAAGATTCAGAATGCCCCCCTCGAAGACTTAGAATCCCTTCGAAGACTTAGAATGTCCCCTCGCTCCTCGAAGACTTAGAATGCGCACTCGAAGACTTAGAATGCCCCCCTCGAAGACTTAGAATCCTTTCCAAGACTTACAATGGCCCCTCGAACATTTAGAACGCCCCCTCGAAAATTTAGAATGCCCCCTCGAAAACTTAGAATTCCCTTCTCGAAGACTTTCAATGCCCTCCTCGAAGACTTAGAACGCCCCCCCCGAAGACATAGAACGCCTTCCTCGAAGACGTAGAACGCCCCCCTCGAAGACTTAGAACGCCCCCCTCGAAGACTTAGAACGGCACCCTCGAAGACATAGAACGCCCCCCTCGAAGACTTAGATCGCCCCCTCGAAGACGTAGAACGCCCCGCTCGAAGACTTAGAACGCCCCCTCTAAGACTTAAAACGCCTCCTTCGAAGACTTAGAACGCCCCCGCGAAGACTTAGAACGCCCCTCCCGAAGACTTAGAACGCCCCCTCGAGGACTTGGAACGCCCCCTTCGGAGACTTAGAACGTCCCCGCGAAGACTTAGAACGCCCCCCTCGAAGACTTAGAACGCCCCCTCGAAGACTTAGAATCCTTTCCAAGACTTAGAACGCCCCCTCGAACATTTAGAATGCCCCCTCGAAGACTTCGAATTCCCTTCTCGAAGACTTAGAACGCCCTCCTCGAAGACGTAGAACGCCCCCCCCTCGAAGACTTAGAACGCCCCCCTCGAAGACTTAGAACGGCCCCCTCGAAGACATAGAACGCCCCCCTCGAAGACTTAGATCGCCCCTCGAAGACTTAGAACGTCCCGCTCGAAGACTTAGAACGCCCCGCTCGAAGACTTAGAACGCCCACTCGAAGACGTGGAACGCCCCCTTCGAAGACTTAGAACGCCCCCTCGAAAACTTAGAACGCCCACTCGAAGACTTGGAACGCCCCCTTCGAAGACTTAGAACGCCCCGTCGAAGACAGAATCCTTTCCAAGACTGAGAACGCCCCTCGAAGTCTTAGAATGTCCCCTTGCCCCCCAAGAAGACTTTGAACGCCCCCTGGAAGACTTAGAATGCCCCCGCGAAGACCTAGAACGCCTCCCTCGAAGACTTAGAACGCCCCCTCGAACATTTAGAATGCCCCCTCGAAGACTTCGAATTCCCTTCTCGAAGACTTAGAACGCCCTCCTCGAAGACGTAGAACGCCCCAATCGAAAAGACTTAGAACGGTCCCCTCGAAGACATAGAACGCCCCCCTCGAAGACTTTGATCGCCCCCTCGAAGAATTAGGTTGCCCCCTCGAAGACTTAGAATCCCTTCGAAGACTTACAATGTCCCCTCCCCCCTCCAAGACTTAGAACGCCCCCTCGAAGACTTAGAACGCCCCGCTCGAAGAATTAGAACGCCCCGCTCAAAGACTTAGAACGCCCACTCGAAGACTTGGAACGCCCCCTTCGAAGACTTAGAACGCCCCCTCGAAGACTTAGAATCCTTTCCAAGACTGAGAACGCCCCCTCGAACATTTAGAATGCCCCCTCGAAGACTTCGAATTCCCTTCTCGAAGACTTAGAACGGCCCCCTCGAAGACATAGAACGCCCCCCTCGAAGACTTAGATCGCCCCCTCGAAGACTTAGAACGCCCCGCTCGAAGACTTAGAACGCCCACTCGAAGACTTGGAACGCCCCCTTCGAAGACTTAGAACGCCCCCTCGAAGACTTAGAATCCTTTCCAAGACTGAGAACGCCCCCTCGAAGTCTTAGAATGTCCACTTGCCCCCAAGAAGACTTAGAACGCCCCCTGGAAGACATAGAACGCCCCCGCGAAGACTTAGCACGCCCCCCTCGAAGACTTACAACGCGCACTCGAAGACTTAGAATCCTTTCTAAGACTGAGAACGCCCCCTCGAACATTTAGAATGCCCCCTCGAACATTTAGAACATTTAGAACGCCCTCCTCGAAGACGTACAACGCCCCCCTCGAAGACTTAGAACGCCCCCCTCGAAGACTTAGAATCCTTTCGAAGACTTAAAATGCCCCCTCGAACATTTAGAATGCCCCCTCGAAGACATAGAATGCCCTTCTCGAAGACTTAGAAGGCCCTCCTCGAAGACGTAGAACGCCCCAATCGAAAAGACTTAGAACGGCCCCCTCGAAGACATAGAACGCCCCCCTCGAAGACTTTGATCGCCCCCTCGAAGAATTAGGTTGCCCCCTCGAAAACTTAGAATCCCTTCGAAGACTTACAATGTCCCCTCCCCCCTCCAAGACTTTGAACGCCCCCTCCGAAGACTTAGAACGCCCCCCGAAGTCTTAGAACGCCACCCTCCAAGACTTAGAACGACACTCTCGAAGACTTAGATCGCCCCCTCGAAGACTTAGAACGCCCCTCCCGAAGACTTAGAACGCCCCCTCGAAGACTTGGAACGCCCCCTTCGGAGACTTAGAACGTCCCGCGAAGACTTAGAACGCCCCCCTCGAAGACTTAGAACGCCCCCTCGAAGACTTAGAATCCTTTCCAAGACTTAGAACGCCCCCTCGAACATTTAGAATGCCCCCTCGAAGACTTCGAATTCCCTTCTCGAAGACTTAGAACGCCCTCCTCGAAGACGTAGAACGCCCCCCCCCTCGAAGACTTAGAACGCCCCCCTCGAAGACTTGGAACGCCCCCTTCGGAGACTTAGAACGTCCCCACGAAGACTTAGAACGCCCCCCTCGAAGACTTAGAACGCCCCCTCGAAGACTTAGAATCCTTTCCAAGACTTAGAACGCCCCCTCGAACATTTAGAATGCCCCCTCGAAGACTTCGAATTCCCTTCTCGAAGACTTAGAACGCCCTCCTCGAAGACGTAGAACGCCCCCCTCGAAGACTTAGAACGCCCCCCTCGAAGACTTAGAACGGCCCCCTCGAAGACATAGAACGCCTCCCTCGAAGACTTAGAACGCCCCCTCGAACATTTAGAATGCCCCCTCGAAGACTTCGAATTCCCTTCTCGAAGACTTAGAACGCCCTCCTCGAAGACGTAGAACGCCCTCCTCGAAGACCTAGAATCCTTTCCAAGACTTACAACGCCCCCTCGAACATTTAGAATGCCCCCTCGAAGACATAGAATTCCCTTCTCGAAGACTTAGAACGCCCTCCTCGAAGACGTAGAACGCCCCCACTCGAAGACTTAGAACGCCCCCCTCGAAGACTTAGAACGGCCCCCTCGAAGACATAGAACGCCCCCCTCGAAGACTTAGATCGCCCCCTCGAAGACTTAGAACGCCCCGCTCGAAGACTTAGAACGCCCCGCTCAAAGACTTAGAACGCCCACTCGAAGACTTGGAACGCCCCTTTCGAAGACTTAGAACGCCCCCTCGAACATTTAGAATGCCCCCTCGAAGACTTCGAATTCCATTCTCGAAGACTTAGAACGCCCTCCTCGAAGACGTAGAACGCCCCCCTCGAAGACTTAGAACGCCCTCCTCGAAGACTTAGAATCCTTTCCAAGACTTAGAACGCCCCCTCGAACATTTAGAATGCCCCCTCGAAGACATAGAATTCCCTTCTCGAAGACTTAGAACGCCCTCCTCGAAGACGTAGAACGCCCCATTCGAAGACTTAGAACGCCCCCTCGAAGACTTAGAACGGCCCCCTCGAAGACATAGAAGGCCCCCTCGAAGACTTAGATCGCCCCCTCGAAGACTTAGAACGCCCCGCTCGAAGACATAGAACGCCTTCCTCGAAGACGTAGAACGCCCCCCTCGAAGACTTAGAACGCCCCCCTCGAAGACTTAGAACGGCACCCTCGAAGACATAGAACGCCCCCCTCGAAGACTTAGATCGCCCCCTCGAAGACGTAGAACGCCCCGCTCGAAGACTTAGAACGCCCCCTCTAAGACTTAAAACGCCTCCTTCGAAGACTTAGAACGCCCCCGCGAAGACTTAGAACGCCCCTCCCGAAGACTTAGAACGCCCCCTCGAGGACTTGGAACGCCCCCTTCGGAGACTTAGAACGTCCCCGCGAAGACTTAGAACGCCCCCCTCGAAGACTTAGAACGCCCCCTCGAAGACTTAGAATCCTTTCCAAGACTTAGAACGCCCCCTCGAACATTTAGAATGCCCCCTCGAAGACTTCGAATTCCCTTCTCGAAGACTTAGAACGCCCTCCTCGAAGACGTAGAACGCCCCCCCCTCGAAGACTTAGAACGCCCCCCCTCGAAGACTTAGAACGGCCCCCTCGAAGACATAGAACGCCCCCCTCGAAGACTTAGATCGCCCCCTCGAAGACTTAGAACGTCCCGCTCGAAGACTTAGAACGCCCCGCTCGAAGACTTAGAACGCCCACTCGAAGACGTGGAACGCCCCCTTCGAAGACTTAGAACGCCCCCTCGAAAACTTAGAACGCCCACTCGAAGACTTGGAACGCCCCCTTCGAAGACTTAGAACGCCCCGTCGAAGACAGAATCCTTTCCAAGACTGAGAACGCCCCTCGAAGTCTTAGAATGTCCCCTTGCCCCCCAAGAAGACTTTGAACGCCCCCTGGAAGACTTAGAATGCCCCCGCGAAGACATAGAACGCCTCCCTCGAAGACTTAGAACGCCCCCTCGAACATTTAGAATGCCCCCTCGAAGACTTCGAATTCCCTTCTCGAAGACTTAGAACGCCCTCCTCGAAGACGTAGAACGCCCCAATCGAAAAGACTTAGAACGGTCCCCTCGAAGACATAGAACGCCCCCCTCGAAGACTTTGATCGCCCCCTCGAAGAATTAGGTTGCCCCCTCGAAGACTTAGAATCCCTTCGAAGACTTACAATGTCCCCTCCCCCCTCCAAGACTTAGAACGCCCCCTCGAAGACTTAGAACGCCCCGCTCGAAGAATTAGAACGCCCCGCTCAAAGACTTAGAACGCCCACTCGAAGACTTGGAACGCCCCCTTCGAAGACTTAGAACGCCCCCTCGAAGACTTAGAATCCTTTCCAAGACTGAGAACGCCCCCTCGAACATTTAGAATGCCCCCTCGAAGACTTCGAATTCCCTTCTCGAAGACTTAGAACGGCCCCCTCGAAGACATAGAACGCCCCCCTCGAAGACTTAGATCGCCCCCTCGAAGACTTAGAACGCCCCGCTCGAAGACTTAGAACGCCCACTCGAAGACTTGGAACGCACCCTTCGAAGACTTAGAACGCCCCCTCGAAGACTTAGAATCCTTTCCAAGACTGAGAACGCCCCCTCGAAGTCTTAGAATGTCCACTTGCCCCCCAAGAAGACTTAGAACGCCCCCTGGAAGACATAGAACGCCCCCGCGAAGACTTAGCACGCCCCCCTCGAAGACTTACAACGCGCACTCGAAGACTTAGAATCCTTTCTAAGACTGAGAACGCCCCCTCGAACATTTAGAATGCCCCCTCGAACATTTAGAACATTTAGAACGCCCTCCTCGAAGACGTACAACGCCCCCCTCGAAGACTTAGAACGCCCCCCTCGAAGACTTAGAATCCTTTCGAAGACTTAAAATGCCCCCTCGAACATTTAGAATGCCCCCTCGAAGACATAGAATGCCCTTCTCGAAGACTTAGAAGGCCCTCCTCGAAGACGTAGAACGCCCCAATCGAAAAGACTTAGAACGGCCCCCTCGAAGACATAGAGACGCCCCCCTCGAAGACTTTGATCGCCCCCTCGAAGAATTAGGTTGCCCCCTCGAAAACTTAGAATCCCTTCGAAGACTTACAATGTCCCCTCCCCCCTCCAAGACTTTGAACGCCCCCTCCGAAGACTTAGAACGCCCCCCGAAGTCTTAGAACGCCACCCTCCAAGACTTAGAACGACACTCTCGAAGACTTAGATCGCCCCCCTCGAAGACTTAGAACGCCCCTCCCGAAGACTTAGAACGCCCCTCGAAGACTTGGAACGCCCCCTTCGGAGACTTAGAACGTCCCCGCGAAGACTTAGAACGCCCCCCTCGAAGACTTAGAACGCCCCCTCGAAGACTTAGAATCCTTTCCAAGACTTAGAACGCCCCCTCGAACATTTAGAATGCCCCCTCGAAGACTTCGAATTCCCTTCTCGAAGACTTAGAACGCCCTCCTCGAAGACGTAGAACGCCCCCCCTCGAAGACTTAGAACGCCCCCCCTCGAAGACTTGGAACGCCCCCTTCGGAGACTTAGAACGTCCCCACGAAGACTTAGAACGCCCCCCTCGAAGACTTAGAACGCCCCCTCGAAGACTTAGAATCCTTTCCAAGACTTAGAACGCCCCCTCGAACATTTAGAATGCCCCCTCGAAGACTTCGAATTCCCTTCTCGAAGACTTAGAACGCCCTCCTCGAAGACGTAGAACGCCCCCCTCGAAGACTTAGAACGCCCCCCTCGAAGACTTAGAACGGCCCCCTCGAAGACATAGAACGCCTCCCTCGAAGACTTAGAACGCCCCCTCGAACATTTAGAATGCCCCCTCGAAGACTTCGAATTCCCTTCTCGAAGACTTAGAACGCCCTCCTCGAAGACGTAGAACGCCCTCCTCGAAGACCTAGAATCCTTTCCAAGACTTACAACGCCCCCTCGAACATTTAGAATGCCCCCTCGAAGACATAGAATTCCCTTCTCGAAGACTTAGAACGCCCTCCTCGAAGACGTAGAACGCCCCCACTCGAAGACTTAGAACGCCCCCCTCGAAGACTTAGAACGGCCCCCTCGAAGACATAGAACGCCCCCCTCGAAGACTTAGATCGCCCCCTCGAAGACTTAGAACGCCCCGCTCGAAGACTTAGAACGCCCCGCTCAAAGACTTAGAACGCCCACTCGAAGACTTGGAACGCCCCTTTCGAAGACTTAGAACGCCCCCTCGAACATTTAGAATGCCCCTCGAAGACTTCGAATTCCATTCTCGAAGACTTAGAACGCCCTCCTCGAAGACGTAGAACGCCCCCCTCGAAGACTTAGAACGCCCTCCTCGAAGACTTAGAATCCTTTCCAAGACTTAGAACGCCCCCTCGAACATTTAGAATGCCCCCTCGAAGACATAGAATTCCCTTCTCGAAGACTTAGAACGCCCTCCTCGAAGACGTAGAACGCCCCATTCGAAGACTTAGAACGCCCCCTCGAAGACTTAGAACGGCCCCCTCGAAGACATAGAAGGCCCCTCGAA